>NC_084971.1:16907328-17207328 GCF_963691925.1 Scomber scombrus | reverse complement strand
TTGGAATGTGACTAAGGATAAAATATATGAAGACAGAAGAGGCGTGTGGGAGGACTTATATATGGGATAGAAAGAAACAGAATAATGGGGAAGAAAGATGGAGAATGGAGAATTAGTCAAGTTTACCATGCAGAATGTTTAACATCTGGAAGTTGTCTTTTGTGTATTTGTTTTAAAAATGCTTGCTCCGCAAGTGTAAATATTTTATGATGAAAATATTTAAAAGAACATTGTATAGCAGAAAAAACATGCAGCATGCACAATATGGACTTTTTATTGAAAGGAAAATGCAATGTAGCTCCGAGCTTGTGGTTGTACGATGCTGAACATATATCATCGCCAACTCTATCATCAGCTCTGTAACACACAAACGTACACACTAGCAAGTGAGCACATAACTATAAGCTTGAGGCAGCATTCCCATTCCTGCAATGATTTAAAAGTACACAGTCACACAGAGCACAGTAAAAGCACACACATCCACAAACCACTCTTGTTTTCCTTTCAGCCTCCTGCCCTCTTGTCCCCTGTGTAAGTTCCAGGGTCAGGCAGTAAAGGCCCAGTCATCCATCAAAACGATGATGCTCCCAGACTTCCTCTATGAGGGTTAGAGAAGCAGCACATATGCGACAAGGGTGGAAAGGATTTGTACTTCGTTTCCTCTGTCTATATTTTTCTCTTTCTACTGCCCTCGTCTCATTCGTTGTGACTTTCTCCATTGCTCTTTTCTCGCTTGCTGTCTGTCTCTTCTCGGCACATCCATGTAATCTGGTGAGAAAGGAGGGACAGAGGGCTTGAGGGGGGGAAAGGCTGTTCTTTTCTCTTTTATCTCATCGTGTATGACGTGCAATGCCTCTTTTAATATCAACAGTAGGGACTCAGAGATTTGAATGTTGGGAATTCAAACAGAGGCTGCTGCTGGGACGCTGACGTCTTTGGTCCGCATGTGTTGAAATGTTAAATGCACTCTGAAAAATTGATTTTACACTATAATAACATTTTACAAAATAGAGGCTATATTTGAGCTTTACTCTTCTTGTGTCTGGACAGTACCATCATTATTTTTTCATGTTTAGAAACCCCATCAACACACATGCTTGATATACAAGTTACACTCATACACAAACTAGTGGACTGAGGGTATTAAGATGTAATCAGATGGAACAGTGTCCCATGTGTATAGTTGGAAACCTTGCATGACACTGCACCATATGTGCACTCTGCACACAGGGGCTGGTGTAACAATACAAGCAGCGCACTGAGCTTTACGTGTCAATGTGCATTGTATTTTTTTTTTTTTTTAATTCATATCTCTCTCTTACTCCTTATTCCTCCCCGCCTCTCTCTCACCACCATTTTTGTTTCTCTGTGCGTTTGTGTGCGCGTGCGTGTATATGACATCTATCTGGTGGATTAAGAGTAATGCCCTGATCCTGTCGCAAACTAGGCCACTGCTCCATGTACGCAGAGAGATGCCCTGTGTGAGAAGCTGCTTCTCTCCGTGTGTCATTCAGGGCAACGGGAAACAATGCAACAACCGGGTTGTTTCTGCTGACCCCCGTTTGCCCCAAAACCAACAAGCTCTCATACTTCCCCTTGCAGCTTGGCAATAACAATAAACTGAATTACAACTCCTTGTGCAAGTGACAGAACACAACAAAATCTGTGCCTTTTTCAGAGGCTACAGTAGGGAAAGCATTACTGAGTTGCAACCCAATGTTTTAGTAAGCAGACTGTACATTTTGAAACCGAGTAAGAGCAGTTTAGTATTCCGCTTAGGGAGGCTGTTGGCAATGTGAAACTCTTTACTCCTAGTCATCACATCGTTTATGTGCTGTGCATTTCCAATTTCCCTTTTTTTCTCCACAAAACTTCATGTAAAATAACACAGAGGCACCAATAAAAATTCAACAATTTTTCTCAGAATATATGACCTTTTCATACTTGACATATGAGGCTTGTGTACAACATTGGAAACACAGAACTTGCTCATGTGCTGACTGATTGACCTGTCAACATGCAACCATATTTCTAGCACTCGCTGGCCTTGAGGTTAACTGGAATCTGAGGAGGTGGTTGGGTCAATTTTCCACAATGACAGCACTGCTTTCCTTACCTTAGGAGCCCTTGAGCAAGGCAACAAACGCCAACTGCTTAGACAGGAGCCTTCTAGGGTTACATCTGAGTGTGTCATTCAGCTTTGCCTCGGGCAGTAAGTTCAGGAGTCTGAGTTGCTATAAAAAGAAATGTGTTCTTCCACAACACATTGCAGACTTTTTTTTGTAAATTCCATCAGCCTAGTTTTTTTATTTTTTTAAACGTTGTTAAATGTAGATTTTCATTTTCTGTCAGCTTATTGTCATTTGCAAAAAATCACCCATATTTAGTTCAGGTTTTAGGGTATTGCATGTCAGGCATATTTAAATATTAAGTGTACCCATGTGAGAAGCCCTAAACCTGCACGCAAAACATAGATTCTGCAAAATATTTGATGCATTTGATTTTCTGAGAGAAAAAAACAATATTTTGTTCCATTTGGTTAAACTATAGCACATATTAAGGAAGAGGACCTGCAATACATGTGAATCAAAGATCTGTGTGTTGGTGTTTAGAGGCACGTGTATGTTTCCTTGTGAGCATGTTTGTAGTTGTCGGTTTTATATGTATATGTATGCAAGCATGTGTAGCTCTTAGAGCAGACAAGAGATTAGATCACGATAAGTATCTGGTTCCGTGCAAACATCGTCGTTCCTGATGGATGAGTTACTGTCAGGATGTCACTGGAAGTAGATGAAGAGGCAGGGTCACAGAGATCAAAGGTTTCTGCCCCAGGGATTAGTTGAGGGTGTGAAACAGAATCAAGTGAGAATCTGAGTGAGATATTTCCTTAGATGGATTGTGCTTTGTCTCTGTGATTGATTGGTATTGCTGGACTCACTCAAAGTGCCACGAAAAGGCAGGCCCCTGGTTGACGTTATTACCCATTACAGCAATACAAGATGTCAAAACGTCAACATCTGCTCAGTTACAACCATGACAGAGGCACTATGTGATCAAATGACCAAGAGGCCTATAGTATAACAAAAAATACAGGTGAATTCCTTAAAAATAATTTCCCATCAATGTATTGTTAATCTTGACAGTTATTACATGTATCAACCACGATTACAAAGATGTTTTTAAATGTGGCTCCAGATACAGCAGCTTAGAAAAAACTTCCAGTGACCTTTAATTCAATTTATAGTTGGTATAAATCCTTTTTTTTTTTTTTTACTTCATAGTATGCAGCTTTCATTAAAAAAATATTTTAAAGAGCAGATGACTATGGTATGATCAGGTTGTGAAAACTAAGCAAATTTATTGCTGAAAAAGCTGAATTTAGGGGGGTTTCTCCCCTGTGCACCCAAGGGTCATTTTCATTCATACAGTGATTATTTAAAACAAGGAAAAATAAATCTGCTGTGACACTGCAGAAAAAAGACTGTATTGATGTTAAGTAATTAACGCAAGATCTCTAATCATGCTGAAATTGTCCTTTAATTCCCTTATTTTTAATTAACATGCCACTTATCAACTTAACTGATTTCAGTCACTATCTAAATAATTCATGGTATATTTTCTGGAATAATTCATTGTATTATATTAAAATTCATCTCAAACAATGATGTTCCAGTTTGCGCTCATCCAGAATATGACATTAAACCTTAAAATAAAAAGCCTCATTTAAATGCTTGACGACCTATTTTCATCGACTGCATTGCAAATATCTCCACATACAGGGTGACAGAAATGGGTCACATTACAAACATTTTCAGAAGTCATATGTACACAAAATTAAAATGCAAATCACAGTTATGTTATGATTTTAACTGCTAGCAGCCAGTAATGGCTTTAGGAGCAGCCTCTTTTTCATATTCAGGGTAGAGCTGGGGCACAAAATATACTTTTGAATCAGTAATCTCAAACTCAATACATAGTGACCCTTTGGACTCCCTCAATAAATTCTCCATCGTTATCTATTAAAGTCAACCCATGAGTGACATGGATTACACTGAGAGAAGACAGTCCATACAGTCCATGCTGATGAGAGAAAAAATGAAGCCATTCTGCTGCTGAAGCATCCTCCCTCCCCCCGTGTGCTGCAGCACTGCCATAAAGCAGACTATTAGCAGCTAGCATAGCTGTGCGCTCATCCGCGAATAACGGGATCTGACTTCCGTTAGCTTAGCATTAGTTTAGCAGGTGCACCCGTCTGTGAAGAGGCCTGGTATAGCATTAGTTTAACTTTAACTTAGCTGAGCGCTGGTCTGTGAGTAATAGTCTGCGACCAACACTGAGAAAACCCTCTGTTCATCTTTATGGGAAGCCAGCTCTGACCCAGTAAAGTTGTTTACCCAGTGGGTAGACCATGTGTTTCTGATGACCTGTGTATAAAAGAAAAACCCCATTTGATTAATTCCTCCCCTTGTGTTTCTATCAAATTAACCCTGATTAATTCGGATACTAGCCAGATCCTGGGGAAGCTATGGTGGGTAAGTGGCATGCTACTTGGACATGCATTACTATCTGTAATAAAATTGGCATTTTATCCTATGTAACTGCATCACTGTTGATGCTTAGTAATGTCAGCTGGAAGTTGTCCAAAAAAAACGCAGACCTAAACTGTAGGCATACAGAGAATCCAAAAATTATCTAATAGTCCAGATTTTCTTTAGGCACAGATCTGATTGATGGAAACTAAACTAAACTTTGTGAAACATTGTTTGTGAAGTTTTATCAAAAGTTACGGTATTTAATTGTGTATAATTCAATTTCCAGTGTTGAAATAGCCCATTTGGCCAAATGTTTTCTAATTAACATGTATTCGTGCTGCAAAAGGATGATAGCTGTCTCTCTATGTTTATTGGCCCCAGCAATCCAATTTCATTTCCAGGACGAAAGAGAGCAGCTGATAATTTGCTCTTAATGTGTCGGTTTGATGTTAATGTGTTTTAAGTTATGGTTCTGGCCAGCTGCCCACCCACTCTTGAGGCTGACTATCATGGCCCTGGCTCAGGCCCCAATATTGGCCTCGTTCCTCAACTTGTCTGACAAGCCTGACTCAGTTCTCATTTAGGGAGTCATCAGCTAACCGCCCACCACCGTGTACAACACTATTCAGCTGGATCTTTCCCTGGCAAGGACTGTAAATTACTCATTACATGCCTAACTATCAACAAGAGCACATGCACACAAACACAGGAAAATATGAGGCGCAGGCACAGATGCTTGGCAAGTTATAGTGACATCCAGAGCAGCCTTTTCAGATGTGATCAAAACTTTCAACACAGACATGAATACTCACAAAATCTGTTCATGCACATAAACACATGTCCACACACAGAGGATTGTCTGTGAACATGTCCAAAGGGGGTGTACCTCATATCAGTCTAATCAGGAAGTTCAATTACCATGTATCCCATTCCTCCTCTGAGGGATGATCCACTATTCAACCTGTGAGCAGAAATAGCCAAGCACTCAGCTCAAAAGCGCACACACATACTCACAAATACACTCAGGATTAGGATGTCCAGGCTTCTCTGTTTGCTCCTCACACCTCTAACTATTTGTCTTTCTCTAATGAAACCTCAGCTTAGTCACTCTACGTTCTCATCTTTGATTTTATAAACCAGCGGTAATCCAGCATCTAAGTAGATCTTATTTCCATTTTACTTTGATACCTGCAGTATCAGAAGGAGTGGGTCCGTTTTATGCTGCTGAGTCCATTGCTTTTTGTTGATTTGATTTTTTCGGATAGGCCTGTCTGCTTTATGCTTTTTCGCATCAGATCAGCTAAGTAATTGAGGGCACATAAGATGAAGCCTGAGGGCACATAAATTGCAATATTTTACAGAGTTTTGGAAAGATCTGTAGGAATGAAGAGATTTAGATCACTTACTTCCTTAAAATAAATTACAAAGATGTCTTGTTTCATTATTATTTAATTCAGTGCAGATTAATCTAGTCAGAGAACATAATCATTCTTAGATCAGTTGATGAGATTCATTTCTAAATTTTAAATTCTCATCAAATGTGGGATCCCGGGGATAAAACACATACCTCACACATGCTGTGTTGCTCAACACATATCCATGAAATTCTCTGTCATAAAATATTATGGGGGGGCCTCATTGATCACACTTTTAACGCTCTCCTTTTACAACCTGAGACATGTATCTTTCTTGGTCAGTTCCATCTGTTTTCCCTCCCAAAAATGTTCTTTCCATTCTTAAATGTATACATTTTCCCAATCTTAATAGACTATATTCGTAAATCATGCTCCCTGAAGGTTTGGGCTAGCATCTGTTCTTACAAACTCGATCTCTCTCACTGTGTCCCCCTAGGTTAAGAAAGCATCTGCGAGCTACAGTATGTCCCTGTAGTCTCCTATATCGCCATTAGCTCCATTTAGTTGTACTATTTGTCTTTTCAAAGTGCTACACCACAGAGCCTCCATCACCCCTTTACGGTATGCAGGTTCATTTAAGGAGAGTTTATCCAAAAACAGTGAAAAAATCAGCAGCCTGACATCAGTTTAGCTTTTATATGACAGCTGACATGTTTGCAATATGAAAAAGTCAAAATTATTTATGTGGTAAAATATTTAGTTGAGGATATCATCCTTCTGTGCTTTCCAAATCCATTTATGTTACATCTTTGATTTTAAAAGCACACTGAACACCAACAATACATGAAGAAGATCTTTCCCCCTGAAATCAAAGTTTATCACACATCTTCAGCCATGACACAAAAGTGGTCCGAAGTGGGGAGTTGATTTTGTAATCCCTGCCATCTGTTGTGTAAATCAGATCCCACTGTATGGCGACCTTTATGTAGGCCACCCTCTATCCCACACACACACATACACACACACCGAGAGGGGAAGATTGGCACTGTCTAATTCCATCTAAATCTCTCTCTTTGGTCCCACTCAGTAGTTTCTCCTCACTTCCATCTTGGGTCATACTGAGGAAAAAGGGGAAGGCTGGCGGCATGCACGAGCACCTGGGCCTTTGACTTCTGCAAATTGCTCTCTTACTTTAAATGACTTCCTGTGTGTTATTGTTTTATATCTATGACATAATAAACCTGCAGGCACCCCTTTCTTCACCTATAACAACTACAAATATTGGAGTGCCCTTTTGAGCTTTAGCATTTGGCCCAAATGTCAATCCTTAATCCTCCCAAGCAGCATGACTAAAAGATCCTGATGGTCTTGGCAAAAGACAGAACAGTCAAGACACAAAGTGGGAGAAAAGAGAAAAAACAGGGACAGAAGAAGGAGGAGAGCAAGGAGGATGGATTCAGACAGTGGCAGTGAAGAAAATGTGGAAGAGAAGAAGAGAAATCAAGGAAAAACGGAATAAAGAAGAGAGCAGATAAAGAGTGGGGAGGAGAGAAATAAGAGTGTAGAGGAATGGGGAGATCGAGTTGGGAGAAGAGTAGAGCATACGGTTGCACCCCCCACCCCCACCCCCCCTCATTAAGTCAGTCAATGTGACAGGAAGACTTATGTAACACCCCAGAGATGGAAGGAGGAGATGGAGAAAGAGTAACAAGGAGGAGGATGAAAGAGGGAGCAACGAGAGCAGCTGCGGAGGGGGGGAAAGAAGTGATTCAGTGGCAAAGAAAGAGGGGGGTATAGAGAGAAAGGGGGAACATATGAGAAGAGAGAACCTCAGACAATCAAACATGAGATGTATAAAGTGAGGGATCGGGCCGAGAGAGATAAAGAGTAGGGGGGAAAGATTTAAAAAAGCATTTGAAAGATCTACCGTGCCTTTTAGTATGGCTCTGCTGGCTTTACACTTTTCATTTGTTTTGTGGAGGAGAGATTAGCAAGAGGATTAAGAGAGCGATTCTCCTGCTCCTCATTCTTTCCATTTCCCTCGCTCTTTCTCTCACTCTCTCACTCTCAGATGGGTACACGAACATTGCACTGATGCATCATGGACACATATAATGGCATGCATGTGCAAATAGTGTGCATGCTGCAATATGCATATTAGGGCTGCAGGTGATCTTTTTTTTAAATATTCAATCTGTTGTTTAATTTTTGGATTGATTGATTATGTAAAATATGGTCGTGAGCCCAACATGATGTTTTCACATTGCTTGTATTTTACAAATAATGAATCAACACACTCAACCTGAATCCTCAAAGGTAAGAATCAAAATTCAAAACTAGGACAGCACTCCACTAAAATTGTTTATCCATGCTTTGCATGGACATTTTGGGCAGACACAGGTGGCAGTATAGCCAATAGGATGACTTATATTCCAAACAACTGAGCTTGCTTATATTGTTCAACCAAGAATCATAAATTCTAAAATATTTAGATATGATGATATAAAACAGAGAAAGGCAGCAAAGTCTCACATTTGATAAGCTGGATTCAGTGAATGTTTGTCATTTCTGCCTTATATATTTATTTATTGGTAACAGGTACATTGCACATTAATAAACATTACCGTAAAAGAGTTAGCCAAGAGGTTATTTTTCATCTGTATTCCCTGGACAGATGTTACAAAGTCGCTCTATTATAAGATTTAAAATTACAAAGTTAATTAGATCATTTATAAGCACACAGAACAATAATAAAAGAGAGAACAGAGAAAAAAAAAGTCATACAGTACAGTATACTACTGAGTTTAATAAAACATGCGACACAGACATGTAATACATGACATGCAAAACAAGTGGCTGATAAATGACATAAATGATCATTAGATTATCAAAATTGTTGCCGGTTTATTTTCAATTGAGAGATATATGTGAACAGTTTCTGTTCTGCAGTTTCTTTCATCCATGTGACATACACATGGATGAAAGTTGACACATACAGTATGCACAAACACACACACACACACACACACACACACACACACACACACACACACACACACACACAGAGCTCTATTCAGTCACTGAGGTAGAATTGGCTGTGGGCCAGTGAGGTGTAGAGGCCATTGGGCAGCTTGGGGCTCTCTGGCCATGTTTGCCAGTACATCTGGCTCATTCTCTGTCTCTCGCTCTCTCCTTTCTCGTGTCCACCTCCTGCTCATCTTCCTCTCTCTCTCCACTTCTGGTGTTCATGCTTTCTCTTCCTTACCCATTCTGCTCTCCATCTGTCTCTCTCAGTCTTTCCCTTCATCTCGCTTGCTCTCCTGTTCCGTTCTGCTCTCCCAGCACTATCAACACACGCACTCTCTCTCTTTTTCTTTCCTTCTGTGAACAGCTTAGCTTTTCTCCCTCTCTCCCTCCTTCCTTTTAAACAGCAAAAAGCAATTTCTCTCCCTTTGTCAGGGCAGTTGGCGGTAAGCCCTTAAGTAGGGATTTTCTGGTTTGGCTGGAATGTCATTAGGCGAGCTGGCGGTGACGTGCCGTGACTGACGTGCCGAATCTTTTTGATGTTGTGATGTCACAATCCAGTGGAGGCTGTGGTTATGATATTGTTGGCGTCCCCGGAACCAGGGGCTTTAGTGGTCATGTCAGGAGTAAGTCTTCATAAATCCTTTATGGCACAGAAATATTAAGCTTCTTTGGTGGTACAGGGACAGAGGGAAAAATACAGTGGAACGTGCACACACGTGTGCGGAAAAAAAGATACACACACCAACACAAAGCCTTCCACACACAAAAAAAAACAGATAAAGGGGCACACGCACTCCAAGAATTGGTTCACACTGCAACACACACACACCTCAAAACAGTTTTCAACAATGTACTTTTCAACAATTTGTGTACGTACTAGTGACGTGACTGCATCATTCTCCTTTCTCTTTATCATAAACTGCTCTAACAGAACTGGCACTCCCCTTTCACACACTCTTTATTTAGCATAACCGAGGTCTCAAACATAAGTGTTACAGATGTGCAAATGAGAGATTATAGCAGCATATCAGGAGAAGATATATGATGCGTAAGTGCATTTAAAAAAAACACACAATAATCCATTAGAGAACATGTATGTGTAAATGTTCATTACTAAAGTTGTAATGCTGATGTGATTTGTTTTCTATAAAGAGCATTGCATAACTGTCCATCAAAACGTCTGTATCTCCTGTACTAGACATGTGCATATACACGCACGCACACACACACACTTGCAGCAACAGTCTTAACCTTTGAATGCCTCTCGCCTCACAGCACCCCCAAGATTCACACGAACCCCAGAAGACCAAACAGGAGTCCAGGGGGGAGTGGCGTCCTTTGTGTGCCAGGCCACAGGGGATCCACAGCCTAAGATTGTCTGGAACAAGAAAGGCAAAAAAGTCAGCAACCAGAGGTTTGAGGTAAGATGACACAGATACTTATTACTGAAAAGTTTGCATAATTTTTATGATACTGCTGCTCATCCCAGAATATGTTGTACATTAAAATGTTGCAGTTAATAATATTAAGAAACAGTGAGCCAGGACATAACCTGAGTAAAACCACAACTTGTCATTTTTGATTTTGTCATTATCACATTGGTCATAGCTAAGCTTCCCGTTTAGGGGTTAGCTCTATGTTCCCACAGCCCTATGTTCCCACAGCTTTACAGTATGTTCCCACATTACTTAGACTCCCCCCCCCCCAAAAAAAAATTAGGCCCTTATGTTCCCACAGCACGATGTTCCCACATTTCTAACTTTTTTTTCAAAATTAGGCCCTATGTTCCCACAGAGTTAGGGTTAGGGTTAGGGTTAGGGTTATGGTTAGGGTTAGGGTTATATTTTACAACTGCATCCATTACACTCACCCCCCAAAATGTCTCCACACTTGTCTGGGTCTACGGCACTCAGTGTCACAACTAAAATCTTTTCGGCCCAAGTGGGAAACAAACCCCAGTCTCCAGCATGATAGTCAGGCATCAGCAGATTGGATAGACCATCAACATTTAAATGTTTTAAATTTGTGAAAAATTCGGCTCCATAAGTCCCTGGTTATGCCAATGCTCAAAGCCCATGTACAGTACCGTACTGTGGGAACATAGGGCTGTCAGAACATAGAGCTGTGGGAACATAGACACACTCCCCTTCTGGTTTAGCCTTCCGGCTAACTTGAATGGGCATAAAAAAAATGGAATTGCTTTTCTGGACTTTTAAAATGATTGGAACTCATGGATCAATTTCTAATAATGAAACTGGTCATTTTGCGGGGTTTGTGACTCAAAGAAATGTACCCGCTGATTTACAGACGTCTCTTTCACAATGTAAGTCTATGGGAAAAAGTCTTTTTGGGCACGTGTGCATCACATGACATTGTAATTACACCGTTTTGCCGCTATGTCAAAATTGCTGTTTGACATAGTAATTCCTGTATCCAGTTATCTGTATCCATCCATGGTTTCCAGGCTTTAGCCTCATATTTATCAGACATTGTTCTTCTCATCTAACTCTCGGCAAGAAAGCAAATAAGTTAATTTCCCAAAATGTCAAACTATTGACATTTAAGCTTTCCAGTTGTTACTTTTTTCTGCTTTTTTTTTTTTTATCTTCCTTGGTAGTAAAAAGTAAATCTTTTGGAGTGTTGGTGTGACAAAATATCTGAAGATGGAAACTGTGAGAGACATTTTATCCATTTTCTAACATTGCATGGAGATTAAACAATCGATCAGTTAACCAATGTGATGAACAGCAGATTAATTAATAATGTAAGCAATTGTTGGTTTCACTTTTATTTGACATCTTTACTATTTTTTTGTATTTTTATAAACCCTGTTATTGTGCATTATGACTCAATGGTTAACTGGTGTTATAAGTTACACTTTTGTTTTTTCTTTGATGACACACTAAAGTGCTCACTATGAAAAGTGTATTATAGCATGTATTTATACAATGAAAATTGGCATTGAAATCAATAATGAGCTTGTGTTTTCTTTTCATCATTATACAAACACGTAATAGTGAACTTTATTCTGGGAGTACATGAATGCCATCTATTAACAGTGTGAATATAGTGCCAAAAGTGTACTATTAGAGATTTGATCAGTTTACATGCTTTTCCTCATTTGTACTCAAAAGGTTATACAACTGTGTGGAATGAAATCTGCTCGGACTCTTTCATATGTCAGATGATGCCTTGGGCTACAGTATATGAGATTCTTATATGATCAGCCTTATTAGTTTCCCCGAGGCTCTAACCTTTGATCCATTTCTCCACCTCACAAGTCATCCCTAGATGGAGATGTTGAACCAGCCTCTCTCACACCCAGTCAGTGTCACCCTGAGCTCAGGGTGCTTTTCCACTTTAATAAGTCTAGTTTCCTCCCAGGTTTAAGTTCAGGTGTCTTCCTGTTTGTGATTAAATCACTTGGGGAGATATTTTATTTTTAATCCACCCTATATAAGCTTAGACCGCCTGCTGTATATTTCTCATTGGTTTCCTGTCCGTCAGGAGTTGTTGTGCAGGATTTCTTTTTATTGGATTTCAGTCAGCAGAAACCTTCTTAGAATTTAGCATCCTGAATTGTTACATGTATTAAACTCATGCAAGAGCATTTCAAATGTCTAATCAAGTCGTTCTAAAAAACAAAACAAAAAAACAAAGCTATTACATATCCTCAATATAAAAAGGATATGAGAGACTTCATAACTATCCCTTCTCTCTGTTTTTTTTCAATTCAGTCTAAAGTTATGCTTCATGAAATGATAATGTGATTGATCCTAGATTATGGATCCAGGTATGCCTTGTGGCTAAGGATTAAACCTGACTATTGCTCTCATATTTCCTAAGCTCCCTGTCTGAAGTCCTGTCACACAAGCCTCCTTCATTAAATCAAAAACATTTTTGTTTCTTGACAATAATTGCATACAACTGTTAAGGTAAAAGTTCTTTGAACGCGTCTGCTGCTATTGTATTTGTAGCACAGTGCAGTGATGTAAGTCTTGCTGAGTTAAGAGAAGGTTGTTTTAACTTTTTCTTCTCTCAAACAGGTAATAGAGTTTGACGATGGGTCCGGCTCGGTCCTGAGGATCCAGCCGCTGAGGACCCCCAGAGACGAGGCTATTTATGAATGTCACGCCTCCAATTCAGCGGGAGAGATTACTGCTTCCACCAGACTAAGCGTGCTACGAGGTCAGTATGAACACAAACACAAGCTTTCTGTTTCCACCTAGCTGTCTTGCACAATTTTCACGAAGAAAACTACAAAACATAATATTTCAATATAAATAATAAACACACAAATAGCAAGGTACAAATTTCCTATATGCTATTGCATCCCTGTGCTATAACATACTGTATATGAAGGTATAACTGCAGTAATTAAGCATCCATAACTGAAATAATTTAACATCAAATAATTATGGGCTCCTTAGAAATTGTGATTAAGTTTAAAATTTAAAGTTTATATAGGAAGCTTCTCCTTTATTTAAGATTGTCGGTTGGAATGTTAACACTAGCTGAAACCCATTAAACGTATAATACAATCAAAATCTTGTTGAGTTATATGCTATATTTTTCTGGCAATGTTTTTCTTCTTAAAAAGTATTTATGCAGATGAAATTGGCAGCTTGGTGAATGTTTCTTCATAAGCTGATATACAGTATTTGCTGTTGTAAGCCTGCTTCCTCTGCTGTAGATGGTTTTGTTTGTGTTAGAGTCCATTAATGCAGATAGTGATGTTAGTGTTAGTGGAGTCCATTAGGAGAACATTATGTACCGGTAGTTTGAAGCTCAAGAGTGTCTTAGTGAGTGAAGCTGCTCGAGTGTGGATAATCACATCGCTTGCCTTTACAGTCCATGCTTGTGGGGAAAGGACGTGCAGCCTATTGTTCTACCATCTCATCTCTCCCTCCCTCTCTCTCTCTCTCTCTCTCTCTCTCTCTCTCTCTCTCTCTCTCTCTCTCTCTCTCTCTCTCTCTCTCTCTCTCTCTCTCTCTCTCTCTCTCTCTCTCTCATCTCTCTGAGGGATAATACACATAATCTAAAGTTCTTCCTGTCTACTCTCCTCTCTTTCTGTCTCATCTGTCTGAGTTTTTGTCTTCCCAAGTTTATTCCCTTTTTGCATTTCTAATGCTCTCCCTGTCTTTTTTATACACTTTCCTCGTTTTCTCTCAGTCTCTTATTCACTGTCTCTCTCTCCACATGCTCTTAGGTCCACTACACAGCAACCTCTAAATTATTCACATCAGACCACTCTTTGCATCTTCTGTGCTGTTCCGCTCCATTCATCCAGAATTTTTCCTGTCTCACATGGTTGTCTCCGTGAGTGAATGTGTGTGTGCGTGTGTGCATGTGGGTGTGCTCAGTTGCGTGTGTACATCTGTATGTGCTCTCGCTTATGTGTCTCTGCATGTATTTTTGATTTTTCTGCCTCCCTTGATGGAAGCTTGTATCCGGTCTCCAATATTTGCCTTTATCGAGAACATAAGCACTCATGCACAAAAACACACACACACACACACACACACACACACACACACACACACACACACACACACACACACACACACATATTTATTCTTGATCTAAGACAGTCAGTCTTTATGTAGTGATTAGCCCCTTTCTACTCCTCTGAGGAGTCATTGTGTTGTGGATGAATAAGAGGCCACCTGGGAGCAGCTAATAGCCCCTGATAGACTGTCAGTCCAAATGTCAGCTACAAAGTACACACACACATGTGCACCCACAAAAATGCACACACATTCACACGGGCACACACACACAAACACACGCACGCAGTCTTGTCAGTCATGTCTCCTTGTCTCCCCTGGCTCTGTAAAGACACAGCTCCAGTGACTGACTGACTGACTGTCTGACAGGAGGAATCCGGTGATAAGGTCAGCCAGCTTAATTACTGAGGATTAGAGCCAGGCTAATTGAAATCTTGGCTTCCAGTAAATAGCTGTGATTGGCAAGGGCTGAAATAATAATGAACTTGAGAGCAATTATATTCTTTAGGATCCCATGTACAGTCAGAAACTGTATAATTCATAGTTCACTAAAAGTTGAGCTTGTGTCCTTTTGAGCCTCTCTGAAAGAGTCTTAGACAAAATACTCTTGGCCTTAAAGATTATAAATTGTAAATTGGAAAGATGAAGTTGTAAAACATATTTTCATTCTTAAATTTGTGGATAATTCCATTTTATTTATGTAGTTCTGGCCATCATTTCTTTTAGTTATGATAACATTGTTCTTGCCAAAGGACCTGCAAACATTTGGGAACATGGTAACTGGGGGCTTAGCCGACTGCCTATGTTTCTAGCTTCATTGGACTTTATTGTAGCAGTGAGCTTGTAAAATAGCAAGCAGCCTAACCAGTTTAAGACCTTTCTCTGATTTTTTTTTTTTGTAGAATGTCTTTTTAATAGTGTATGCCTAGATCACAATCGCAACTAACTAGACATTGAAAAAGGTTTATATAAGCAAGAGAAATGATAGCAACACCACAAAAATAAGCCCTACGTTGTAATAAACCATCCTTAAATTATTCCTTATGATAGGGTTCCTACAGTATATATTTCTACTGCATATATCTTACTATGTTAAAATTGTACACAAAAACATAAACAGATATCAAATCTGTCTACAACCACAAGATTAGGTTACTCAAAGTTTAATTAACACCTCTTTGACACCCAGCCCGGCTTACCAACCTTTATAACAGGCAGGTGTTCCAAAAGGCTTCTTCCCTTCTGGAGTACTAAAATCACTCCTTTCAGACAGAGTTTGGACTGTTACCCTCAGGTCGTTGGTTAAGAGTGCCCATTATGAGGACTTATAAGGTTTCCTTGCTAGATAGTATTTTACTGTTGTCTGGAGGTTGGTAATTTGCACAGACTGCCTACTTGACTTCAGCACTTTGAACTTGATGCTGAATGAGGTCCTTTAAATCACTCACCCCACTGTTGTTTGTTGTTGTCTTTCAGTGTTTTGTGTGTTTTCATATGACACTTTTTTGTATATCCTGGCTGCAAACCAAGTTCCCTGTAAGGGACAGTAAAGATACTTTGAACTTTGAACAGTCTTGACAAAAATGTAACCTCAAAGAATTATATGACATAGTAAAGCAGTCGCACAGGGCTGTATTGGATTACAATATATTATACAGGTGTTGATTTTATTGTATCCACCTACTGTATTGTTTATTCCCTGAGTCAGTCATGAATGACAGAAGCAGGTTTACTTGCAGGTGTACATATTACACTTGGGGTTTCGGATATATCAACCATAAGTTCCATGATTGTAGGTCTTCCAGTTGCAGCCTTCCAGTTTTACAGATGACAAATCCAGGGAGCGCTGTGTGTGAATTTCATTTTGGATCCTCTATAAAGAGGACAGTGTTCGCACAGCAGTTCCCATGATTGTGAGACCGGCCTTTCTATGAGCTGTGAAATTATCTGGATCTCGCACAGTGGAAACACTGAAGTGGGAGCCCATCCAAATGAAACAGTGGGATATGTGGAAGGTCCTGTCAACAAGGGAGTGTAGGGTTACGCATCTGCTCTGACCTCAGGGGGTTCTTAACTGTTCGGCAGCACAGTCTCACACACATGCGCTCACACACATGCGCTCACACACATGCGCGTACACACACACACACACACACACACACTGGGAGCAGATTTGTCTCAAACACACTTCGGTGTTCCTTACACCTGTCCCCATAATGGATGACGGAGGACTGGTTATGTGCATCTGTTAACATTTGTGGGTATGTGCATCAGCCCATTCAATCAGCCCTCAAACAGTTTCACTTATATGACTTTACACCTTTAAAATAAAAAGGCTGGGGTTTCTTTTTGCACATACAAGGGTTTGTGTATGCATATCTGGGTGTTCAAGTTCCTTCATACCCACACATCCACATCTGCAACTCTTTTAATGTGCAGACATGTGAGTGGTTGTAGAAGAAGAAGGGCAGAAAGAGATGCATGATCTCAGAGAGTAGCTTTCTGTGCGTCCTCAATGTTCAGCGCAGTGTCCCACCCCAGGTAGATGAAATAGAATGCATTATTCCTGCCTACGAGGGGCTGGCTTTGAAGTAAGCGTTTGCATAATGAAAGCGGAGAGAATCGGGATTGTTATGCTGTATGGGTCCCTTGCGCTCTCTCTCCCTTTCTGTCTGTTTTTCTTTTAGTCTCTCCCTTGTTCTCTCTGTTTTCCTTTCTGTCACTTTGTCTCACTCTACTCTTTCCTATTTTATTTTATTCACTTCAGCTCTCTCTTTTTTTTTGTACTTTTGCCCTCTTTCGCCACCCACCCACACAGACATGCTCCTTCATGCAAACACCTTCTCATCTTGTTCTCTTGGTTTATTATGTCCATGTTTCCATTTGTCGGCATTGTGATTGATTGAAACCGGAGCTGTTAAAAGGCCACACACGCCCTCTCAAAGCTAGTGTCTCATGACCCCTTGGCTACGGTTCGATGGGCTGGTACCAGAATTAGCATCTCCTTGGCGAGGTTCAGCGCTAGGATTTCCCGTTAATGAGGCTCTGTGTGGTTGAAAGGGATAAAGTCACAAGGGATTCTGGGTAAAATTTTAGAAAAGGAGGGTAGAGGGGGGCAAAAATGAAAATTGAATGTCTTTTAGATCAAATACAGCACAAACAAATGCAGGAAGACTTATGCTTGTCTTGATCCATTTCATCATGTGTGACTCTTGAATCTAACGGTTTACTTCACGCTTTCAAAGTGCAGCCTTGAACAAAGTTAAGAGTTTGTTTCAAAAAGTGCTCTTCTCTGTTCCTTTTTGATTCAGACGGAGGATACAGTATCTTTTCAGTTTGGCTGAGTTCAGGCGTCTTTGATCCGCTACCTCCTCGAAGCATTGTCCCCTCCCCTCTCTTAAATCTCCCACTTCAGTTGAATGAAATTGGCCCACTGCCTTTGATTTCCTCTATCGCAGCGGAATGACTCTTCATGTTTGATTTAATTGCCTGAGATGTCTATGAATTCACATTTGAATTGCCATCCCAAAAGGGTGCGAGTCCCAGTGGGTCTGTCTTTATTGGACTCGCTTATTTGATTCATGCAATGGGTGAGTTTCCAAAAGAGGGATGTGTGCAATAGACGGAGGTTGACAAAAAAAAAGTGTTGCTGAACTGCTACGCTACCATTTCCCAGCAGAATAGAGAGTGTGTGATTTTTCAGTTGATTCTCATTTGGAAAACGGTTGCCTAAAGCTTCAGCAAAGTAGTTTGTCAGTTAGAATGAAATGTTACTTATTCTATTTGACCTTACTATTGGATTCTTCAAAAGTCTTGCCTTAGGGCTCAAGGTTTATGTGAACACTGTTTTGACTCTAAATTGAATCTAAATTTGACTCTTGAATTTTTTTCTTTACAACCTTTTCACAATGGACGAATGAGTCATTCCAAACCTGCTTGATGTCTATTCAGTGCTTTGCCTGTCTCTTTATACACATAATGAAATTATCTCTTTTATTGAGCGCACACTGTCCGTTTTAGGTTTCACCTCAAACACAACTCAACTCAAAGGCAAACAGGTCAAATTAAATGAATTGGTTTGACATTTCGGGTAATTTGCTTTCTTTCTCACACTTGATGAGAGCTAGATGAGAGGAGTCTCCTGCATAAAAACTGGAAACAGGTGGTGATAGCCAGCCAGGCTCTAGTGCATTAAATCCCAGGCGGAAAAAATCCAAAAAGGCAGCAAAATCATCAGACCTAGCAGGGAAAACCATGGAGCAGGAAAGTTAAATGAATTAATGCGAGGTATAATGAATTACCTTGTGGTGAAACCGAGGGAAAGTGACTGGTATATATGTGGGGGAGCTGGTGTGTGTGCTGGTAGGTGTGGGTATCAGGTGATGTCAAAGTTGGGAATCACTGATGGTGGAAATAACAGGCTTTGAAACGACATGAAGAGTGACTGACAACCTGGCAATGTGAAAATTATAAAAGTAAATATAAGATCTGATTGTAGCCTGGAAAAGGTGATGTGTTATATGTTTTAATATGAAAGCTGATGGGATGTTTCCGTGCGCATGGCTTTGTGTGGGAGGATGAAGCTGAATATTGTAATATTCCCATCAGGATGTTATCTAGCTTTATCCTGTATCGAAGGCAATTCTTTCTAATCCTAATACATACAAAGAAGTGAAACACGGTGCAACCAAGTTAAAGATGTGAGTAATATCTGCCTCTGTTTGTATTTAATCCTCACAGAGGACCAGCTGCCCTCTGGGTTCCCCACCATAGATATGGGTCCCCAGCTGAAAGTGGTGGAGCGTTCTCGGACTGCCACCATGCTTTGTGCTGCTAGCGGCAACCCTGACCCGGAAATTACCTGGTTCAAGGATTTCCTGCCAGTCAACACATCCAATAACAATGGACGAATCAAGCAGCTCCGCTCAGGTAACCAATAAGTTTATCCTTCAATTCTTTCCTTTCACCCTCAACCCCGGCTTTTATTTCCACCCTAAGATTTTGCCTCCTACTTTGCTTTTATCCTTCTTTCAATATCCACTCCCTGTTATCCCCTCTCTGTCCTTTCCCCTCCAACCCATTTTTTATTTCTTTTCCTACAAAGCTTCTGTTATTCTTGCCCTCGTTCACCCCTTCCTTATTTCTGTTCCACACCCCTCCTGCCGTGGTTACTGGCTGTGTTTTAAATGCCCCTCTCTGCTGCTGCTGCTGTGGTATGAGTTGACTGTGAATGGTTGCCAACCCTTCTAAACTCTTCAAGGCCTTTAAAAGTGAACTCAGCGCCTCCCAACTTTCTCCGCCTTTCTCCAAAACTCTCTGAGGTCCTCCCGTGCAAATCACCATTATGAATTGGTTTAATTTTTCACTCACAAAAAAAATAATTATAAAATATTTGTAAAAACACGCATCAGTGCGCTACCTGTCTATTCATATCTGAACAATTTTTTTCTGCTGGCATAACTTGAAGGGTAAACCCAAGTGATGGTGGCGTGCACTGAGGGAATGGCCTCCCTAAGATAGCTCACTGCTGTGACTAAATAATCAAATAACCTTTTGTTTTTCCTCATTTTATATAAAATGTGTTTTGCGTGAAATTGACTCACGGATATTGTATTCACATTATTTGAGGGAATACATTGACAGAATTTGTCTAATTCAAAGACAAATTACTTAGAGAAACAAGGAGAATAAATTCTCCTCTACTCAATCCATCTCAATTTTTTTTTTCTTTTTCTTTTTTGATAGCCACAGTAGTGTAACTTGTCGTAGCTATTTCCCTCCTTCTCTCAGTCCCCCTCCTTCTTCTGGGAACCAAGTCTGGACCCAAACCCCTTTCTTGTGATTGGACACCCAACTCTCTGGCTTCTTTATGGATAACAATCTATTTGCATCAGTCCCACTTATTTTGTGTTTTGTTTAATTATCTGGCTCAACCCTCAGCATCCTGCTCAGATTTCGTCTTTGATCTTTATTTCACAAAAAAGAAATATTAAAAAGGATTTATAAATACTTAAACTGTAAGACATTTGGTATGTTAGTCTTTTATTTCAATGTGATGAATAAAAAGTAGTTGACTTTTATGATACTTTTAAGCACAAAGTTCTGTTTAATAGATATTCATTATCCTTGAATCTTTTTTTTTTTGGAGTTCCAGTGCTTTTCAAGGTGTGTCTACAACTCCTCTGTGTAACCAATGGTCCGATTATAATGCCATGTCTATGCTGTTTCTTTTCTCTTTGTATCTTTTTAACCACAGAGTCCTTTGGTAAGTGCTTCTGTTCCGAGGCCCACACCCTCACTGTCCACTCTTCTATATACTGCATTCACTAATGTTGCTACTGTTGCTGCTGCTGCTGCTGCTCACCTTTACAATGTTGAGGTGTTATTAAAATGCATGGCATGCATTTTACTAACAGCCACACTGGTAACACACAGATAAAGTGTACCAAAGACGCACACACAGAGTTAAAAACAAGCCATTTGACAACAAGCCTGCAGGCACCCATACATTGCTTTGGTTAAAGTAATATACAAAGTAATGTACAGTACACTCACGGACACGCATACACACATACAAACACTCACGTATCTCTGTCACCCTAGATGTAGCTGGCCTCACCCTCACCTGTGCACCTGTAGCCTCTCCACACCCAAAGAATTATAATAACTTTCTCCTCACACTCACCTATTTAATTTTCCACTCCTTCACTTATTCAATTACTCTTCCCCTCACTCATTCACTCACCCACTTACTCTCTTCTTTGCACTGCTGTATAGAGTTACTGGTCAATAAGCTGTCAACTCTAGATGGCTGTTAGCTAGGCCTCTAGTGGAGCCACTGTAAAGAAATCAATGGCTACCACGCTTCAGGATCTAGACACAGACTGTACAGTAAAGTGTAGTATGTACAGTGTGTCGCTAACCTGGTTACTACTGCATAGAAGAAGTGGATAAATTGTGGTAACTTGTAGTTTTTTACATCAGTAAAGTTCAGTATTAAAAGAAAAGATCCACCCTTCAACGCTCTTACACTGTTATATTTAATTTTGGGAACTTCTCAGTGAAGTATTGGCATTTCTATTTGACCTTCACTTTAGTCAGATTTCCTTCATTTCCCAGATCGCTGTTCAACCACTACTTGAGAATATGCCTTGGAGATATATATGCACACCTTGTGTGTGATCTAGCTAAAACATCTTCTCTTTCAGACTTATACCTTGATCAATATCAAATTAATTAGCACCTATTTTGATGACTGAATAATTACTTAAATATTTTTTCAGTGTGTTTGTTTTTTTCTCTCATCTTAAGCTCTATACCACTGTGACAGCCCATTTTCTTACATATATTATAGGCCCGATGATTAATCAAGAAAATAATCTGGAGATTAATTAATAATGAAAATCATTCTACACCTCGTACAGAAAACACAACAGTTCTCTTGGCTCTGTTGTGGTCTGTGGAGGCTGCTATTAGTAGATTGCTTGGTGTCTCCTTCCTCTTCTATGATGGACGTCTTAACAGTATGATTGTTTCTTTGATTCTGGGAGCTGAGACACTAACATGATATTTACTACAGATGTTTGAGATTGTTGAAAATGTATTTATGCTGTCAGGCTCGTTTGTAGTCATGCTGGAGACATTTGACGTGACTCTGATTGGGCAGATTAAGAAAAAAGTACAACACCAAAAAAACAGACAAAAAGGATAATGCCAGTTTTGTATTAGAGTATTGGAGTATTGGAGTATTGGAGGGTTGATTTTTCCTTTAGGAACAGATGTTTGCAATCCATTTACATACTATACTACTCGCAGGATTAGACCTGGTTTTGATCCACATGGGAGACAAGTGCAGGTTAAGACTCAGAGCATTCCTAATGAATGCAGTTTAGACACTAGGCTCCTCCTACAGCCACATCTGCCCCTATTGCAAGTCAATGAAGTCAAATCAATTACCCATCTCCTTATAGCTCTTTAACTGTCTGTCACTCTATCTATCTAGTATCTGTATTTCTCTTTTCAGGCTTTATTTATTCTCTCTTTTTCTTTTCTTGCCTCTTTTCCTCTCACTCTCTAATGATTTATATTTTGAGTCCTTCTCTCTAATTTGATTCTTCCACTTTACAAGTTACTCCCCCAGTTCCCCTCTTTCAGTATCCCTCCCTGCCTTATCCCCTTCCCCCTTCTGTTGTATACTAACATTTTCTTCTTCTTCTCCTTCTCTAATCTCGTGCATTCATTGCCCACTCAGGTGGCACGCCCATACGAGGTAAGACTGCTGGGAGGACCAACATGACACAGTGGCCTGTTTCCATTCCAGCCCCTGGTTCCTACTTGCCTCGCAGATCTGAAAAACAGCTCTGGATGGGTTAATCAATATAGGTTTAGTCTAATACTCGAGACTCATGCCATATTGATAATACTCATCAGCTGTTTCATATCTGCAGTAGGTGCAAGAGGAGGGGGATTGGAATCGAGCAAGCAATTCATTATACTACGACTTTTAATCACCTTCCCTCTTCTCGTCTTTCATCCTCTCTGCATCCACTCATTTTTCCATCTCAGCCTCAACGTTCAGTCTATAATACAGAAATCCATTGCCTTGCTCCTCACCATATTGTGATCTCTCTTTTGTATCCATCAGATTAACATCATTTAGGTTTTTTACATCTACTTTATTTTCAGTCTAAAGCATGATGTGTTTAAAGCTTTGGTTTGTTTCTTTCTTGCTTAGTTTGAGGTGACAAAGCATAATATCACTTTTACCTCTGTTTGTTTGCTTCTTTAATTTTTTTGTGACCTGATTTTCTTTCTTTTTTTTCTTTTTTCTGTCTTTTTTTGGGTCTTGACCTGAGGTTGACCCTGCCTCTCCTTCTACCTTGTCTATATTTGCCCAATCAAACGTCCCAGTTTTGTTTTCCCTCCCAGCTGTTATTCGCTCAGCCTGAAAAGTCCAGATGGCGAAGACTGAGACACACTTGCAGACATTAGTGTGCTCACACACAAACGTGCACATGCACACACGCACATTTCCTCATGACTTTTTCACCATTACTTTCTCTTTTCTCTCTCATTACTGATAAAAAGCCCCAAACAACCACTTTTTTGATAAAGTTTTTATGGGCGCTTTTTTGCCTTACCACACCATCTTTAAAGAACCTCTGGTTGACTTTTTTGACAGTTTTTCTGCTTTCAGGAAGCGAGAAAGCATCGGTCCCTTCCCAAGGCTTTGCGTATGTCGTTCTTTTTTTTTATCTGTTGGCCTTGATGGAGGTCAGTTGATGTCTTTACCTCCTTATTGGGTGTGTTTTTTTAATGACATCACACTCCTGATCCCAATGGTGGATCCGAAAAGGTTGGGGATATCTTATTGCCGTGGCAACAGCTTTGTCACACTTTATCGTTGAAAAGTGAAACATGATTTGCTCCCTAATATAACTGCATCTCAATTTACAGCAAAGAGTTTTCAAAATACTGGATTTGTGACTGGATTTCTCAACATTTTGGCTGCTTGATTTATTTGTTTCTGCCTTTGCATGAAGAACATTATTCGTTTTTGTAGGCGTTGTATCAGTGCAGTTTTTTGTTTTTTTTTTCCTTCCATTTCTAAATCAGAAAGCCAGCCCTTGTTTTGGGCAGATTTTTGCTGACACTGTTAGAAACTTGTTAATGTCTCCCGATAGATTTGGCTCCTTTGTTTTTAGAACTTCAGAGTTTAGCTTTTGCTGAAAATGCCCTCAGACTCATTTACCTTTTATGCAGATCTTACCATTTCTATGTTAATAAAGTATGCACTATGTCCAATTATCTGACCTCTTTTGTTTGATCACTCTCTCTTCTATCTTTCTGTGTGACTCTCTCTCTCTATCCTCCTTTTCCTCCTCCTCTCTCTTTTTTCTACTCCTCCTCTCCATCCCTCCATCCATCCAGGTGCACTCCAGATAGAGATGAGTGAAGAGTCAGACCAGGGGAAGTATGAGTGTGTTGCCACCAACAGTGATGGGACACGCTACTCCACCCCAGCTAACCTGTATGTCAGAGGTAAGTGGGGGATAAAAAACAGCCTGTCCTGTGAGAGCCAGCATCCAATTAGAGCACTTAGATTTAAAGGTATACTATACAGGAATTGTTGGTTGGTGTTTGTAAACACTAAGCATTCAAAGTTGGGCCCTCCTCCCTGGCCCAACAAGCGAGAGAGAGGGAGAGCGCTGGTGGTCGAGCGAACTAGAGAGCAAATGAGGAGAGCAAGCAGCGCTGGAGAGAACCATAAACCACAGTAATAAAACATAATTTTTCTGATTGTTTCACAGCAGTTACATTCTAAAGCACAAATAAACACACCCACTCTCTGCTCGGGATGTATGTATGTCAGTCCAACAGTCACACTGACAGCAGAGTGGCAACACACAGCAGAGGAGAGAGACGGAGAAGCAGGGAAACACTGAATCAAATAAAAACACAGCAATGTAGCCCGGTCACTACGCTATGTGTCCCGACCTGACACCCTGCACGGTGTTATTGGCTGGGGGCTACAAACCATCTGTCCAAAGGTTGCAGCCCAGAAGCCTCCCGAAGACAGCAAAATAATAAGAAAATACAGGCAGAGAGCAGAGTCCCTGAAAATAAATACACCGCCACACACTTGTAGTAAGTCATAAATAATGATTGAGAGGGATTACTTTGGTATGAGTCTATACATTCTTTTTAGGTAAAATCCTGCATAGTATACCTTTAAGGATCCCACTGATAATGGCTGTGCAGATTGGGACATCTATTCCAAGAAGATATTCATATGTTTTTTACATCTTCTGTTGGGAATGGTTTATCATATTGATGTGATACCATGCTATTAAACCTGCCGTGTTATATTATTCTTTGTCGTAGAGCTGTAAAACAGGGTGGTTCTAAAAAATGAGAGCTTCTTCACATCAGTTAAGGCGGCGCTGAATGTTTCACTCAGGCTATTAATCTCTCTGCCCTCACTTCTTAGCCTTTAGACCCCAGAGAAAAACCAAATCATTGTCTGGTTAAGACTTGTGTTTCTCCCCAAATCTGACAGGCATCTCACCTCCTCAGGCACTGTCTCTCACTCCACTCCTTCAACACTCACATGCACACACACACACACATACACACCAAATGTTTAAATCTTGGAGACATTTTTATTCCCGGAGCCTTTTGCTCTGTTGTCTGCCCACTCCCCCCCCCCCACCTTCTCTTCTCCCCAAAAAAGGATTTAAACAGCATAGCATGCTTTTCTGACTCCAACAAGGCTCCAGGGGATACGTAACAGTCACATACACACACAAGTGGATGCCCACATATAAACACACTTCCATGTCATACACTAAAAAATATATATATAAACACATGTGCACATACACACACACATGAACACACGAACAGCACAGAGTCAGTGATGTGCATCTAACAGTGCTTGCAGGGCCAGTAAAATCTTGCTGTGCTGCTCAGTGAGTGTTTGACAGGCGGTCTATAGAGACAGCCAGCAGTGGAGCTCGCCTTGAACAGGAAGGCTTTCACCAATACGCTGGCCGTCTATGGCTTCTGTTTTTTTCTCTCCTCATTTCTTTCTCTTTCTTCCTTTTTCTCTTAAGCTTTCTCCTCTGTTTGTTGCCACCTTGCCAAGCTCCTTTGTCTAACTTGTTTTCTCTCCCTGTCTCCTGTCTCTTCTCTGATATTTTCCATTTTCCTCTCTTTTTTTCTCCTCCTCCTCCTGCCATGCTCTGTCCCACCTCCCTCTGCAGAGCTGCGAGAAGGTTGGTACAGTAACAACTGTGTGGCTCTTTTGAGTCTCTACCAAGTATTTCATTTCTTCCATTAAACTGCCATTTGTGTTTGTGTGTCTCTGCTGTTTTATGTGCTGTACTGAAGGTTTAAACCTGCCTGTACAGTTTACTCCTTTGAGATATACTGTACCCTGCGTTCTTTTTATCTTTTTTTCCCCTGTGAGTGCATGTGTGTTTGCTGTGTTTGTGTGTGTGTGTGTGTGTGTGTGTGTGTGTGTGTGTGTGTGTGTGTGTGTGTGTGTGTGTGTGTGTGTGTGTGTGTGTGTGTGTGTGTGTGTGTGAGTGTGAGTATCTTTTGTGTTTCAGTTCATAAAATATTTAATATAGCACACCTATAAACATCATGAATAAAACATTTTGATATCACATGCGTCCTAGTGGTGATGTACCAGACTGTCTGAATGCTTGCAGTCTTCTCTGTATGCCATAAAACTTCATATGAGAGCACAGGACACAAAAAAAAATCATCCTACAGTGTATATTCCCTGATTGTTGTCCACAGTACTGCACTTTACGAAACAACACAGTCATGAATTTCTAATCGTCTCTCTTCTCTTGCCTTCCTGCTTTTATTGCTATCTGGTGCAGTACGTCGTGTCCCCCCTCGCTTCTCCATACCCCCAGCGGACAGCGAGATCATGCCAGGGGGGAACGTCAACATCACCTGTGTGGCTGTTGGCTCCCCCATGCCATATGTGAAGTGGATGCTGGGAGCGGAAGACCTGACGCCCGAGGATGACATGCCCATTGGCCGCAATGTCCTCGAACTGACTGATGTGCGCCAGTCCAACAATTACACTTGTGTTGCCATGTCAACGCTTGGTGTGATTGAGGCAGTGGCACAGATCATTGTGAAAGGTTGGTTCATATGCATGCACATAAGGAGGCATATTGGTGAGCAGAGGAGCGCATGTGTGTAAGAGTGGAAGCAGAGGTTTGACCTTTCCTCGAGTAATACTTTTGACTTTATTCAAAGTGGCTCTTCTTTGTGAATGGGCACTTAATGTGTGACACGCTTAAAAATGTCCATGACAAAAGAGAAAAAGAAAATATTGAGTAATACTTGTAAGTTATTTTATGACTTAGGACAAGGATGTCCACTATTTGGAATCAAATAATTACAGATAGCACTTAAATAAAATCATCAGATTAAGAGCAAGAAATAAAGAATATTTTGGTTGTTAAAATATATTTTAAAAAGAAGAAAATATCCTACACGAAAGCATATCTTGTTTTATGACAGCCAGCTGTAGTATGATCTATGATGTATGTAGTATGATCAGAAATAACTTCTCTTGTAAGGGAAGACTGGATTTTTAAAATTTAAATTAAAGTCTTTTGTTCATATTTTGGGTAGTCTTAAGACATTGGTTTGCTCTCCTCATTTTCATACTTAGCAAAGGATATTTAGTGTGTGTTTAGCCACAGTTTCCAATGTGAATCTGTTTGAATAAGTAATTGATTATAAGTAAGTTTCCATTCAGTTCAAATTTGTTTGTATATATAGATTTTAATTTGGATTAAATGTAGGGCTCGTTGAAACTATCTTTGATGTGACTGATATATTAATGTTATTGAACTGACTGGATTTGTTTTGTCCAGTGGCTGAAAGAATTTAGTTTATAATTTTTGAGATTATGCTAATGGTGTCAGTGTAGGATATTAAGCTGGTCTCATTATTTAAATTATGAGTGCAGAGTGATGGTATGAATTTGAGTCTATTGGATTGTTTTGTTTTATTTATTTATTTATTTATTTTTTATTATTTCTACTTCAGCTCTTCCAAAGGCTCCTGGCACCCCTGTGGTGACGGAGAGAACTGCAACAAGCATTACTCTCACCTGGGATTCTGGCAACCCTGAACCTGTCTCCTACTATATCATACAGGTTAGCAACAGACACACAAGCACACATTTTGTACTAACCCAAGCATGTGCGCACTTGTTTCTGAGATATAGACTGTAAGATGGCTAAAGTACTGGATTTTTATATAAACATAAAATCTTATGAACAGCCTTAATCAGTAAGTAGGGCTGCAAAAGGAAAGAGCTTCCTATCTCTCTCGATAGCAATAAAATTGCTAAATTGCTTAAATGAAATCTGGTGTCTTCTGAGCTCTCTCTGCCCACAAGGAGCAATGAATTATAAAGCAAGAATGAAACACAAACTGCTTAAACAGCAGTGACTGAATGCTTCATTCACAGAATAAAGGACATTTTCATTAGAAACTTGGTGTGTCTCATGGTTTTGCTGTGTATTAATGTGTATAGAAAGAGCTATAGAGCTGCCTCAGTACAAAGTTGACTAACACAGCTTTAAATCTATACATTCTTCCTCTCTTGCTACCTCCAGCACCGTGCCAAAGGCTCCGAGGACCCATATAAAGAGATTGATGGCATTGCCACGACGCGCTACAGTGTGGGCGGCCTCAGCCCTTACTCCCACTATGACTTCCGGGTGGCAGGCGTTAACACCATTGGCCAGGGCCCCTCCAGCGAGGTGGTTGAGGCTCGGACAGCTGAGCAGGCCCCCTCCTCCCCTCCACGACAGGTCAGGTTAATGCCTCGAAAGGGCAAACCTAAGTTACTGTTGGATGTCTCATTAAATAGCAGCAAAAGAAGCTACAGTGTGTGGACTTTCATCTTTCCTTTTTACTAAGCTATGGTTTAAAGACGCTTCATTGTGATTTTATATCTTTTATGTAGGCCTAGAAGTAAAAATGTATTCAAGGATGCGATTTTGATCTATTATGAAAGACATTTTAACTCAGTATAATAGTTATTTTAAAATACCCCTACCTATACCTTGATCATTGTATGGTATGATTATTGTTACTCTGACATAGCAGAGTTTTTCACAATTGTGTTATTTTCAAAAAGAAGTCTCCAATTTATCTCTAGTTCTCAATGAAGTAAACTTACATTCTTCAACCCCAAATTCAACAATGTCCAGTGAAATTACATTCGATCTTATCTCAGCACAGTGTTGCTACATGTCTGCCCTACAGGTCAGAGGTCGTATGCTGAGCACCACAACAGCAATCATCCACTGGGATGAACCAGAGGAACCTAATGGACAAGTTGTTGGTTACAGAGTCTACTACACCTCAGACAACACACTGCCAGTCAACCAGGTGTGCAGCCGCATGGTTTTGCTTACTTTGCTTTTTATTGATCACAGGTGACTGAAAACTAATGAGATGACTAATGAGTGTCTGTGTGTCTACTTGCATTCATGCATTGTGTTGTGTATTATCATTATGCAGTGGGAGAAGCAGATGGTGCGCAGCGCCAACTTCATCACTATCCAGGGTTTGACCCCTAATAAGACCTATTATATCAGGGTGCTAGCCTTCACCTCTGTAGGGGACGGACCTCTGTCCCAGGACCTGCAGATCATAGCCAAGACTGGAGGTAAGACAAAGGAAGTGAAGAAAGGATGTCAGCTTCTGGCACCAAATGGTTTGTGTAAAATCAAAGAAAGGAAATTTCTTACCTTGTTTTTACTAATCCTGTTCGTTCTCATCTCTATAGTTCCATCCCAACCTTCAGAATTTAAGGGGGAGGCAAAGTCTGAGACCAGTATCCTGTTGTCCTGGGTAGCACCACCCCAGGGCGGCCCCGACAACCAGATCACAGGATATGAGCTGGTTTACCGACGAGCTGATGACACAGAGGAGGTAAGGACGAAGAGAGGGACAGAGCTGAGATTTGCTCAAATAGTGGTCAGATGAATAGGTGATATCTAAGGAACACAGATTAATAGCAGTACCCAAAGTTTATCTATAAAAGGTGTTTTTTCATAATATAATGCAGAAAACATAAGTAAAACTGTAGTATGAGCTTTTTTTATGCCTTCTCACTACATGATGTCTTCAGCTGTCTTGTTGTCTTCATGTCCCCTCAGAAGAAAGTGAGCTTTGAGCCAACCACTTCCTACCTGTTGAAGAACCTGAAGCCTTTCTCCACGTACACCTTCCAGCTTGCTGCCAGAAGCAAACATGGAATTGGTGCATATACCAACGAAGTGTCCATCGACACGCCACAGACGCGTAGGTCCAACCGCATGTACTGCTGTATGTGAATGTGTGTGTATGAGTATGTGTGCATTTGTGAGAGAGAGAGCGAGAGAGAGAAACATGTTTCAATTTTGACAATGCAAAAATAAGAAAATACACAAAAACAGTAAAAAAACGGTATTTGATAATATTCCACAGTCTTTTTTGCATTGTCACAAAGTCGCCATGCTTAATTCAGACTTAAACTGACCTCAGTTTAGATATTTCAACAAACACAGCACCAAATAACTCAATTGTGATTTCCAGAATAAATGTAGGCCTAGTAGCAAGCAGGTCATTGATTATTGACAGCACAATAAAAATACTTAAATTGTTGGCTATCAATCTGAGGTCAGTAAGAGATTAAGTAAAAACAAGGTAAGAAGCAGAGGTTTATAGATAGAGGTGTGAACTCTTTCATGGATCAAGCACACAGGCTTGGATAGGCTGTAAGGACAAGTAAGTTATGGGCAGGTATGTTTGTGTGTTAAAGCTGTAGTCAGTGTTTTTGTGTTGCATCTCTTTTAAGTCATTCACTTGTTTTCATTAATCAAACATTTCTATCAAACAGACGTTGGCACCCATCATTCAATATCTTTGTTCAGTCATCTTGCTTTCTAGTCACAGGGTCATTCTTTTTAAGAGCCTCTGTTCTGCAGTGTTTTGTTTTCATTTTATGTTTCTTTGTCTTTTGTTCTCTGTCTCTCGTCTGCTCAATCTCATCCCCATTCCTCCACGGCAAACCTCACTTCCTCACCTCTCCACCCACCAATAACAACTCGCACACATGACCAAATTACATTTACCCAAACAATCCCTACTGTACTTCCTCAAAACTGGCCAATCAGTTCCTTCAGCACCTCCCCAGGACATCACGTGCACCAGTCCCAGTTCTACCAGCATCCTGGTAAGTTGGGCACCACCTCCTCTGGAGTTTCAGAATGGCATCATTACAGGATACTCCATCCAGTACTCCACCACCGAGGGCAACAAAACATCAAAAAGAATTGATGGAATTCATCTGGAAAGTTCTCCGTATCTCTTGGAAAACCTAGAGAAATGGACTGAATATGGCGTAACGGTACGAGCGCAGACGGAAGCTGGGGACGGACCTGAAAGTTTACAGCTGCTTATCCGCACCGAGGAAGATGGTATGTTCCCAATCAAACCCCATGCCTGTCTTAGGATGATCCGCCCCACTAACAATGGCTACCTCTATCTCACTAACATAGTACTAATGAGCTCAAAGCAGCCTAAACTTACAGCGAGTTTCTTCCACTGGCCAGTAAAGGCATTTTGTCTGTCTTTGAGCTGCAAGCTAAACGGATGATGCATTTAAGAGTTGCTGTCAAACCCTCCAGTTTTGAAAACCTCTCCTTTATTCCTTTACAACCACCAGATCCAGAAATCTTCTCCTGCTATTCCCTCACCGCTGCTTTCTCTTGTCAACAGCAACCCCTTTTTTCTCCAGCAGCCTTTTATTCACTTTTTTACCAGCCTCTTTTTTTCCGTATTTTCCCCCTTCTTCTAAAATCCCCTCTTTTTTGGGATAAGGGATTTCCCTGTCTTAGAATAACAATGTTCCTCACTAACAATAACAAGACAAACCCCCTGGCTGTAGCTGCACCTCGGCCTTTCCTCATCTTGGCCTTTCTTTCTGACTGTCTGCCCTCCCACCTCCTCTCCACCTCCTAGACAACTATTCGAATATCTTTTAGCCCACTTTTATCAATGTAATTTGTTGTGTCTACAGTAATATGTAATATATTAATGCTCTATATTCTATACTCCCACTGAGATCTACAGCAGAGTGCCTATGTGTGGGTCAGTCGTATAGCAAGAGGTGGCTGGAGGTTTTTTGTTGTTTTTTTTTTTTCTTTTCTTTTTGGGAGAAGTGTAGTTCTTGGCAGCACAAGGGAGGTTTTTCTTGATAACAGTATTTTCTTTTTGACTGCCTGCCACTGTTTATCTGCCCCTGGCAACAAATCCTTTTCTATCTGCCATTCTTATCTTTCTCTACATTTGCTTCTTATCCTCCACTGCTTTTTTCCTCCATGTTTTTCCTCAAGCACTCTCATTTTTTACTATTTTGACTTTTTTCCCAGACATCAGACAAGTTTTAGACTTTTTGGAGAGTTGTATTTTTACATTTTTCAGCTTTTGATTAGTTTTTTATCTGCCCCTGAAACTTAATCAATTTTTGAATGAAAAAAAATCTTAAACTTTCACTTAAAGTGAAGGCCTTTACTTGAGAGGTTTGAGTGCCCATCATCTGTGACCCTTGACCTCTATCCCAAAATGCATTTTTAGTTCCAAGTGGTCCTCCGCGAGGGGTGGAGGCAGAGACTGTGAACGCCTCGTCCATTAGGGTGAAATGGCGAGCACCGGCACCTGAACGGCAGCACGGTCAGATCCGAGGCTACCAAGTCCACTATGTGAGGATGAACTACGGCGAGCCTCAGGGTCAGCCTTTCATCAAGGACATCCTCATAGAGGACTCACAGGTAAAACTACCATACCTGATAATCAACTGTTTTATGATGTGCAATAACAACCACAAGCATCATTTTACAGTGAACTTTATGGTCAATAATCACATAAAGTTCATAGTTTTAATTTAGTTTATTTTAATTATTTATTTATTTTCAATTTCAATATAAATGAAGACCCTATCTATGTAAACCTACTATCTCTGATGAATCAAAAGCAGTACCTCTAATTAAAAGATGGCACATACTAGATTGAACGTGCTACTTGAGTGTAGAAAAGTTTTTTAAATCATATCCAAAATATTAAGAATTGTGTGTTTCTCTCTTCTTTTTCTCTACCCTGTTCCATCGTTCAGTGGGAATATGGAGATTCAACTGAATATGTGAGTAAACCTGTCTTTAAGCCTTTTATTTAATAATGATAATAACACAGCATGGAGAGTAGATGAGTTATGAGATTGTAGCTTTAAAATCTCTTAGGACCAGTGAGGGCTTAAAACCTAGCAAGAGGTCCCTTTTTCATCTCTGAATTGCATGTTCTCCAGGATTTTTAATAAAAGACCCTGGAAAAACACACAGATAACTGATTATATGAGTCATTTGTAGGTATTGCCAAAAATATTGTGATTATTTATGCTATCTGCAGGCAAAGAAATGAAAGAAATGTATGCTGTGTTTAGATGAAATTAAAAGTTGAAGAGTTTTCTGCATCGTATTTGTGTTGCAAGTGAACCACATTTTGAACTATAATGAGATCATTTGTTGTAGTGGTTCTGAATTTTGTAGAGATTATCACAAAATGTATCCACTCTCCATTTCCCAAGAGCACGAGCTAGGTGAATGATGAAAGAAGGAAAAATAACTTCAACGCTATTTTTCTGGTCTGAGAAAGTGATTGTAGGTGTAGCAAAAAAACTGAATAATAATCAGTACTTAAACAATATCAGATAAAAAGACACTTAAACTTTTGGTCACTGGGGCTTTTCCTTGATCGGTTTTGACCTATTTGACCCAGACTTTTTCATTAAACTGAAGCCTTACTCATTGCCCTAAGGGGGCATAAGTGTAGTTGCCTTAGCAGAGCTTTGCAGTTGACCATGCTTTGTGTTTTTCTGCAGGAGGTGGTTCTTGGAGATCTGAAGGCAGACACTTCCTACTCTGTATCAGTAGGGGCTTACACTGCCAAGGGCGATGGTGCTCGCAGTAAAGCTGTAACTGTCTGCACTGCCCTGCCATGTAAGTAAAAAGACATCCATTAATAAAAACATACAGAAAAAACATAGAACTACAAGCGCACACACATACTCACATAACCAATAATGATCTTTGAGACTACTAGCGTAATGATCATTAGAAGCTATTAAATCACTGAATTGGTTTATGTCTCACTCTACCACACCTTGCTATGCCAGTTAAAAGCCAGTCACTTGGTGCCATATTTATCATATTTTGCTATTTTGCTAGAGGTTATGAATAATCTGCTTTGCCATTATTGTCTAATTATCATTTTCTTTCACACTCTTCCTCTCCTGCTCTCTCTATTTCTGTCTTTCTAGTGCCTGAGAAGCCCAAACTGATGGTGAGTGCAACGGACTCAGGCACAGCTCTGCTTCAGTGGTACCCGCCTCCTAACCCACCCACCCCACTCCTGGGTTACCGCCTCACCTTCGGCCGCGTTGACGTCCTGCCCTTTACAGTGGTGGAGTTCCCCACCAAGGAGAATCGGTACACAGCCCAGGACATCCACAAGGGAGCCAACTACGTATTCAGACTCTCTTCCCGTAACAAAATGGGCTATGGAGAGGAGGCAGTGAAGGAGGTGACTACTCCAGAAGATGCCCCAACTGGATACCCAGAAAATATTATCTCAGAGGAGGCTTCTGCCAACTCCCTCCGGCTGGCATGGAAATCAGTCCCACTAATTGAGCAAAATGGGAAAATTGTGAAGTACTCAGTGCTGTACAAGGATATAAACAGTCGGGGAAATGCCTCGGAAGTTGTGGTACCCACTCCAGGGTCAAGTGTTTTGTTGGAGGGTCTGAGTGCCGATACTGTGTATGATGTCAGGGTGTGCGCGTTCACAGCTGTTAGCCCTGGGCCGTACAGCCCCAGTGTCCAGTTTAGGACGCAGAGGCTAGACCAAGGTAGGACTCACACTCACTTTCTAACAATCCATCTTCATTGCTCAGGATGCAAAATGCACCTTCATACAGCACATTTGTGCATATATCGTGCACACTAACTCCCACATGCACACACACACGCTCAGACACACAACATCTGGTGACAACATCCTAAGTGTCATTTTTCGTTGTCTTGTCACTGTAGTCTTAGACCCAACGTCCTTATCCCAAAGCAAGGTAAGAGTCTTGGGTCTTGTCTAGTATCCCTGTCCGGTCACACTGACTATGTCTTGATTAGAGCAGATAACTAGCTTGAGACTGGTACTTGAGAATGATACGCAGGTAAGGCCATTACGTTTGGTTCAGTAGAGAGATCAATTTAGGCTGTAGAATCAAATTTCTTTCTTTTCTTTCTTTCTTTTTTTTTTGCACCTCAGTTTTTGCCACCAACTTCAGAGTAAAGGCTGCCATGAAGAACTCTGTCCTGCTGTCCTGGGAGATCCGAGACAAAAACCCTGCCCAGCCTTTCACTGTAAGTAGATTTGATAATTACCATATTCAAAATATGTCCAGATCTCAAATAGCAGCCCATAGCGCAGTCTGTATAACCAAATAAAAGCACAGCACTGTATTCCTTTACTACTGTATAAGGGCTGATAAAGGCTGTTTTATTCCCCTTTGCTGAGAGGCTTTTGAAATAAAAAATAAAGACAGATTTTTTAATAATAGCCCTTCTCAAATATGTCTGATTCCCCTGTTGAAGTAAATAAAGGCAGTACTGTATGTATTTTGGGTTTCAGCCCATGTCTGCAATTCAGCTCTCAAACATTGTGACCCATCCCCATGTCCAGATCCTGTATGGAAAGGGCCTGTCTGTGGAAGTGGATGGAAAGCAGACTCAGAAGCTGATCACTGGCTTGGAGCCCGACACCCAGTACTCCTTTCTGCTTACCAACCGGGCCAACAGTGCTGGGGGCCTGCAGCACCGTGTCACCGCCACCACTGCTCCAGACATCCTGAAAACTAAGCCCACTGTGGTGGGAAAGACCAATGCTGATGGCATGGTGACTGTGCAGCTACCGACTGTGCAGACCACAGCTAAAGTCAGGTAGTGAAGGAACTTAGACTGAGGGGTGTTTGCAATGTAATGTTGAAGAGTTTGTTGATGTTAATAAATAGATGGGAGTGTTTTAATGGTAACCTGTGCAGAATTTTCTCTAATTCAGTTCCTGTCAAATGAATTGTTCTACAGACCCTGTGAGATAATTTCACTTCTTTCCCTCTTGCTACTGCTTTTCAATATTGGTCTATCAGGAGGGATTCCACTGTCTCTGAATTGGCAGTAAAGCAAATCTGAGAACTCCCACACTAGGCCAAATGAAAGCACAAAGCTCATAATCTCATCTGCTTTTTGTAACCAAGAACAAATATAGATACTGAGTGGATGCAGTCGTTAGTGTTCATCCGTAAAGCACAGTATGAATCATTCCAGCGCTACTCACATCCTCAGAGAATCCTTTTTCTTTTGTTTCTTCCTGTTACTTTGGGTTTTTGAGTCCCACACAGTGTTTTGCTCTTTTAATGTCTACAAACACTATCTATCCCAGCTTGATCAGCGATAGTAACATAATTGTGACTGGCTGGATGTTGAATTTACTTAGTGATGATAATAATAAAACACACAATAAGCAATTTTAAAACTTGATTTGCTCTTTGGAGATTTCTACTTTGATAAACTTATCTCTTTCTCTCTTCTCAGATTTATTTTGCTTGCTATTTCAGCTTTAGAGCAACTTTCTACTGTATCCCTCAGCACTGTGTATGCTTAAGTGCAAGTGTGGAGCACTGAAGTGACTCATCTACTGGAGGACACATGGATGATTTTGGTCTCTGTGTCCTCATCGCTTGGCGGATCCTTATGGTCTAACTGCTACTGAAAAACTCCCCCTTTTTTTGTTTTTGTTCTCACACGTGACTTCAGACACGACCTTCTCCACCAAAAACCACAAAACTTTAGATTTACAGTGCCACAGTGTCACAGCTGCTGCAGCAATACACTGTATTAATCGTGCAACGTCGCAGCAGCATTGTTTCTTTCTTCAGAGGCTGAAATTATGAAAAAAAATTACAGTAATAGTTTGTGTTTCTTTAAGCCTAAACCCAGTGCATGCTGTGTTTCAGGGGTTACTATGTGGTGGTTGTGCCACTGAAGAAGCAGCGAGGAGGAAAGTTCCTGAATCCCTGGGAGGAGCCTGACCAAATGAACATGGATGAGGTGAGAATACAGCAGACAGCTAGCTAATCATAGCTAATCAATAGCTTATTTTAAGATAATACTGATGGTTAAGTAAATTGTGATGCTCATTAGGGTAATGGTGATGAAGAGGTATACACCTAGTGATGATAATAACACTATGGAAACATTGTCAGGTCACACAAACAAAGATAAGTGCTCAGTATATCTTATTATGTGAAGGTGGATGAGCCGGCCATCTTTTGCCCCTTCTGTCCAAAGAATATTTTCACGTGCCATTTCCCATCTAATTCCACTTCCTGCCTTTTTCTAAAGACTTCATCACCTCATTACACAGTTCTGAAAGCACAGTCATGTGTGTGAGATTTGTTTCAATAGAGTTTTTATGGTGTTCACTCCACTGTCTCAATGGATAAATGTGTTTTTGACAATTTCATCTGTCAAAACTACATTGGCTAAGACTGTCTTTCTTTCTTCTTTTCTTTTCTTTTCTTCAACAAAAACTCAAGATTCCATTCTCTAAAATATTTAGGAAATTATATATATTTAAAATAATTTTACAGTTGCTCAGTTGTTCCACTGCAACATATAATGGGTAAACTTTGGGCCTTTGATGTTATATGTTTAAACTTGGCAAAATTACAAATAATTGTTGTCTGTTGTTCATGTTTTTTTATCCTTTTCTGTCTTTTCTGTCAAATTATGTGATACCTTGTTTGTAATTTATTTTATCTATCTTTGTTCATCCTTCCACCATTTTCTTCCATTTTAGCTCCTGAAAGAGATCAACAGGACCAGTGTCAGTCGTGCCCTCCGCATCCGCAGACAAGCTGGCCAATCAGATCCCAAAGCTTATGTCACTGCTCACTTTAAATTCCTCCCCTTGGAGTTCACCCTCGGTGACGGGCGAAACTACGGAGACTTCCGCAACCGTCCACTGCAGAACGGACAAGAATATGTTTTCTTTGTGCTTGCACTGCTAGACCTCTCTGAGAATGTGAGTAAAAACACAAACCGCAAATTCTGTCCATCCAAATGCAAGTTTTTAGTGTTTGAGTGTGAATGCCTAATGAAAAAATGCCTTCCTCCAGACCATGTTCGCCACCAGCCCTTATTCTGATCCCGTAACCTCATCGGATGTGGATCCTCAGCCAATCATTGACGAGGAGGAGGGGCTGCTGTGGGTGGTGGGTCCTGTGCTAGCTGTCATCTTCATCGTCTGCATTGTGATCGCCATTCTCCTCTTTAAGAGGTAAGAATAGCATTTTGACCATTTTTAAGAAAGATAGGCACAAATGAGGTGACATGGGGTGAAAGACAGTTTTTATGAATATGAATAAAGGAAAAATCATTTAAAGGCAGCTTGTGCTTTATGGGTAAGCAAAAGATACTGCAGAGGAATTAATTTGTTTTCACTCTAATTTGGCCGGTTGTCTTCCCATGTATTCAAGTCAACCCAGACTCATAAAACAGCTATACTACAAACCACCTTTGACAGAGCAAAGTGTAAAAAATAAGTTGGTGCTGCTTTAGAAAAGTCATTTATCTCTCAGATTAGGTAAGCACAATATATAATTCTTATTATTATTAATCTAGACTATTGTATAATTAGACCTACACTTAACTAAATCCAAAACCTTTTGTCTATTACTCAGAGCACAGCTGAGGCTCAGCAACAGCCCAGTTGGTTCATTATGTGTTTCCATTATTTATGGAGCATACAAGAAACTTACATTATGGTATATGTATTGCTCTTTTGCACTGCTTTAGGGGAGATAATTAACGTCCCAATCTGTTCGTCTGTTATACTAATCATGGCTGAGTTTAGCTCAAAAGTTCTCATAGAAATTAAAATGTGTGATCTCTGTAACGCAACGGATGGAGAGATAGATAACATTATCACAAATTAGCATTAATCAAGATAATCATCTGGTCTTCTGGCTAGAGCTCTATTAATGCACATGAATAACTGCTGTGACTGATGTTGCATCACAAAATTATGATTGATGGTAATCATATCAAGTTCATAAGCCCAAAAGAGTAACCTGTGGTTATCTTCAGCCATGTCCCACTTGTAGTCTGAGTTTCATTTTGCGGCATGTTTCCAGTATGTTTTTTGTAGTACATGTAGTAGATGTCACAGAAAACAGAGGATTGTGAGAAAACAGGATTTGTTTTTGTGGTTTTAATTTACAGTCACTGTTTATCTTTGTGCCTACAGGAGACCTTATTATATATATCCATCATAGTAATAAGAAACTGATAAGTTCCAATGGGAAGAAGAGAATAATGCATTCAGCGTTGCTTGAGTCCCTGATGTTTTTTGATTGGACACTAATGTTATTCATTCTTGTCTGTCCCTTTATCTGCTCTTCCCCCTGATTGGATCCAGCAAACCTGACAGGTAAACAACCTCTACCTATTACCATTTCTTCTGTCCTGCAGGGGTATTTTACTTGAAAAGCCTTTGCAAATATTGCTTTAGATAATAGATCCCAGTAGACTTAGGATACTCTAAAGTTTATCTGATGATTGCACTGTAACTTAAAGTGTAGTGGATCGATTATGTAGTGAAAGTTGCTCAAGTTATCCCATTTTCTGGATAAAGACAAAAGAAAAATGTAAATATTCAGAGTAGAGAACAATGACTTTAAAACAGCTTTAAAAGGATGAAAATGAAGTCTAAACACATCCGAGATTATATGTCACTTTGAAGAATTGTGAGCAGACACCCACCACCACTCAGACAATGAGCCAGTCATACACATGTGAAAATCTGTAATATTAAACCAGCAGTCAACCAAAGCTCTGGCAGAATTTGAAAGAAGAAATTAAGCCCATAAATGAATTTTCTCAGAAATTTAACACTAGCATTACTCTGGATTTAGCTTTTTTTCATGCAGCAATAGATATGCCAGGTTGAGGTCCATCTAAAGGGTGTGTGCTGGTATGTTGTTCCAGGAAAAGGGCTGAGGCAGAGGGCAGGAAGGGCAGTTTTCCCTGCAGCAAAGCCATGTCGTCACACCATCCCACCGATCCTGTGGAGCTACGCAGAATCAACTTCCAGACTCCAGGTACACTGGGCATACTTAACACACACAAACACCATGTGTAATAGGGCAGGTGATTTCCTAAGGATTAGTTGTATTTGTATTGATAAGATTAACCTCGTTGTTGTTTCCTTTACAGCCTACCGTGTATCAGTGTACCGCGGTTATCAGCGTTTGTCAAGTTAGTTGGTCTGCCATAGATCTTGTCTTACTGCTGTCATTGTTTTCCTTCCCTTTTTTTCTCTTTTATTCTCTTCTATATTTTCCATTTTCACGCTCACTAACCTTCCATACCACATAGGATGAAGCTGCTTGAATTGACAACATTTCATCAAAATGCCTCTGGAGGACTTCTTAAAAAATCCCCCCAAAAAATGTCATGCTAAATTTTTAACCGCCTGTGTCATAGTCTTTTTTTATCTTCACCAGCAGTGTGCATATACTCTGAGGACATGTTATTGTGCCTCAGTAACTTTCAGAACACGCACATTGTTCTTTCCGTCTGCCTGGAGAGAAAATGGTCACTTAACAAAAACACTTCCATTTGCTTCCTCCGCTGACCATGGACAGAACACTAAACAACACCTCCTCTGAGAATCCTAACTCTTAACATTTTCCTCCAAAAGAGTTTAGTCGTACACGTATCGTAATGGTCTCTTTTTCTATTTCTGTGCTCGACAGGCATGGCAAGTCACCCACCCGTCCCCATCTCTGAGCTGGCAGATCACATTGAGCGCCTCAAGGCAAACGACAATCTCAAGTTCTCTCAAGAGTATGAGGTAGGAATACTGATTATCTGTGCTTGAAAATCTTCAACTGGAGAAATTAATCTGGCTTTGATGCAGTCGCACGCATGTTTATCGTCGACTCGTCATTATTTGCTCAGTTTCAATGGCACGTTCTGTAGATTGCACCTCACATAGTCTACAGTCAAGTTACATTTTGATTCGTCTTCATAGAACGATACAAGATAAAGCACATTTTCCTCTTTCTACTGTCATGTTATCATCTATACAAATATAAGAGGGAAATTGAAATTGCAAGCTCAAAGAGAGTTTGCTTACAGCCAGATGGTTATCAAGCCCTAATTTCTACGCTCTGGTGGAGAAACAGATAGACATAAAGAGACTGCAGACTCACCAAGAGATACAGAAAGCAAGTGTTCACTGCACAAAAAAAAACCAGTCGCTTCTTGATTAGTTTCCTTCAACTTGCAGCACAGTTAATGTGTAACAAAAAAAAGGCGACTGCTTGGAGATAACATTTTGCCCAAGCTAAACATTTCCCAACATGCTGGCTGTGTAGCAAATAGAACTAGCATTACAATGAGCTCCACAGAGAGCTATTAAAGGGGTAAAAATGTTTTCTCTCTCGCCCCCCCTCTGTTAGACCAACAGCCTCTGGGTGAAGAAGGAGACATAAGGCTCTAATTGGCTACCATAAGAGAGAGACAAATTGTGTGTGACAGAGATACATATATAGAGGAAGACGAAGACACATTATGCAAAAAGTAGAAAAACAGAGCAAGGATGTTTAAGGAAAAAAGCAATGGGAGAGAGAATAAAGGAGGGTGGAAGAGACAGTGAGGGAGAAGCCGTATGTAATTGTGGTGTGAGTTGGAACCACTCTGTTGAGCCTCACATTCTCTCTGCATGACTGTGTGCTTTGTTCGGTACTGAACCCTTAACGAGGGAACGAGAGAGATGGATGGAGGAGGGATTGAGGGAGAGAGAGAGAGGCCAGAAATGATTGCGGTGTAATAATCAGACACATATGATGTTGGGCAGTGCACAGAAAGCAGTTTCACACGCACACATACACTCATCCAGTACCACTCCTGTCCATTTTTTCCCCCCAACCAAACCATAATTATGTGTCGTAAAATATTCAGAATTGCTAAATTGCTCTGGCTCTTTCTCCTCTTCGTCCCTCTCCATTGACAGCCCCATAATGACCTCATGTCTGTCTCTCCCAGCTAACAGCAATGGTTACACTGTAATTACCCTCCAGGAACTTAATGTGTTGGTCTAAAGCAACCATCCTTTCTCTCCCTGAGGAATTTATTGCGCTTGTATCATCTTTCTCTGGTAGCTAGTTTTTCAGTCAAAAGCGGGAAAGTCCCTTCATCATTATTGTTTCTTGAAATGGAATACATTATGTGCCTCCATTCCTGTCCAAGTTCAATAATACCTTGTTAATTTTCAATTTGTACTTGGTTTATAATGGAGTGGTTTTGCTTCAGTGATGCTGGGCAATGTTTGTAAGCTCAAAATCATGGCATTGTCCAATTTGTGCCCCTCTAGATGTCATTTTGAGGCACATTCTGGGCCATAGCAATATCCATGCCAATACTCATTTTTAAGTGGCTTATATTTTCTGTATGACATTCTCAAATAAGATGGTACTTATAAATACAGTAGCAGTAAGTCATGTCTTACTGTCACTGGTTTTCAGTTTCTAAGGTACGTGGACTGTGCTTCATGTTTAATATCACCATTTCAAATAAAAAACATATTTCCCTTAATGCAATTAATAACTCCATCAATTAATAACTTCAAATCATACCTGCCATGGCCATATGTCAGAATATAATGTTACTGGCACACCATATGAATGAATGACCATTTCAAAACTGATAATCCAAAACATTAAAATAAAATCTTTTTGAAAAATAAAAACTCCATGCTAACACTGTCCAAAACAGCTTGAATTGATTAAAGTGGATAATGGCAAGTCTGTGTACCTCAGTCATTTTTTTGTTGATTTTTGATCTTTACTCTGCCTTTGACTTTTGTGTCCTTTATCCTTTAGTCTGTCGACCCCGGTCAGCAGTTCACGTGGGAGAACTCTAACTTGGAGGTCAACAAACCAAAGAACCGCTACGCTAACGTCATTGCCTATGATCACTCCAGGGTTATACTCTCCAGTATTGAGGGTAAGAGAAGCTGCCAGTGTGTGTGTGTGTGTGTGTGTGTGTGTGTGTGTGTGTGTGTGTGTGTGTGTGTGTGTGTGTGTGTGTGTGTGTGTGTGTGTGTGTGTGTGTGTGTGTGTGTGTGTGTGTGTGTGTGTACTAGGTATTCCTAATGTTGTGGGGACTTAAATCTGTTCACACAGTTATGTTATGGGGACTCACCTGTCATAAAGGGACAAAAAGCAAGTCCCCTTAAGGTAAATGATTTATTTTAGGGTGAAGACTTGATTTAAAGTTAATATAAGTTTAGGGTTATGTTAAGTTTAGGATAAGGGTTAAGATTAGGCATGTAGTGGTTATGGTTACGGTTAGGATAAGTGTCCAGTAAATGAATGTAAGTCAATGTAATGTCCCCTGAAGTGATGGAAACATGGTGTGTGTGTGTGTGTGTGTGTGTGTGTGTGTGTGTGTGTGTGTGTGTGTGTGTGTGTGTGTGTGTGTGTGTGTGTGTGTGTGTGTGTGTGTGTGTGTGTGTGTGTGTGTGTGTGTGTTTGTTTGTGTGTGTGATAAGCTGCGGAAGAATGGGATATTAACGGTCCTATTAACGGTCCGAAGACGCATTTCATTGCCAGTTCTCAAGCAAAACATACAAAGCACGATGCTTGCATCAGATAGAGCTTCACCACATTTTTGGAACCACATCATGCAATTGATATGGTCTCTCACATGACCATTTCACTGTCATTTGCTGATATATTTTCATAACGTCCATTTGATTTGATAGAAGAAAAAATAGTCTTAGCCCTGTTCTCAGTGTGCATTTTGAAACACACTCACCCACCTCAGCCGGGAAAGACCTGAGGCAGAGAAACTGGCAGCTCCAATGTGCAGAGAGGGAGGCAGTGGGAGGCCAAGCCCAAACAGATGAGCCTTATCTGGGAAGTGCATGTGTGAGCAGCCCTTCCACCCCCGCCTGTCCTGGAGCCGTGGCTGTCTGTCTGTCTTTCAGCTTAGTTAACATATATACACTTTAGCATTTCCAAGCAACACAGAGTGCACACACACATATACTCTGCTATAGATTTAAAGCACAAGCAGTCGATGTGCACAGTTACAGATATGCACTTCTGCTCCCACACATACACACTCCCAGCCAAGCCAATGTAGCCACCAAGTGACTAGAAGTGTGTGTGTTTGTTTTATCTGCACAATGCTTCTGCTGTAGTCCTTTGCAGTAAAGTTGTAGCACATCAAAGCATTTAGCCAAGCTGTCTTTTAAAGACTGAGGTTGATAAACATATGTTAGAAGCTCTTCTTACCGTCTGTCCCCATCCCATTTAAAATACGTTGTATAAACACCCCATATTCCTCTGTCATTTAAATGTGTTTGTGTGTGTGTCTGTGGTGTGTGTGTGTGTGTGCAATAGTGGCTTGGGGTTTTATGACTGTACAGGACCAAGTCGTAGCTGTGCTCATAAAATAAGCTGCTAGAAGAGAATCAGCTGCAGGAGTTTCTTTTTGTCAGGATTCTCCTGTTTGCTCATTGACTTTTTTACTGTAAACGTAAACCGCTATCAAAAGATTCAAAAGGAGTTTTGTGTCCCACTTCGTCAGAATCGGGTCACGGCTGAATGTAAGCGTGCATGTTTATGTGTGTGTACTTTGGCGTTTTGGTGTATGTGTGCATGTTTGAGCTGTGACTCAGTGATTTTTGGGATTATGGTATTAGGCCTCAGATGAGCAGGACTGATCCTAAATCAAACACACACAGACGGTCTCTCACATCACACACACACACACGCACACACACACACAATCCCTTCCAGGACAAGCAGTGTCAGCCGAGTCTTACACAGAGACGGCCTTACAGTCATATTGCCATTCAAAGCGACACATCCAGAGTATACTCAGATTAGGCCCATGATCGTCTTAGCATGTATTATAAAACAAGACGGCTGAACAATCCAACACCAAAGGACGCTGGGCCCTGTGAAAACATTAATCTCCCTGCCATGACCTCAGATGATCCACACCCTTTATTACTGGGACATAAAACTGCTTTCATGGCAGTAGACTTTAAATAATCCATATAGATTATTTCACAGTGAATCAGAATAGGAATCAGCTTCATCTGCAAAGAAAATTTCATCAAAAATGCTCCTGTGTGATCAGTGCTTAGACATACAGCTCTAATGCTATTCATCATACACATGATGGACAAACATGAAAGAATGCAGTGTATTTCAGCATCAGTAGCATCAATCTGTTCATCCATCTGTTCCCATCTGTTTGTCCCTACAACCACAGCTCATCACAATTCCTTCTCCTCCTCCACCCTCCGTAATTTCTACTCTGTTCTTATTATGTAGGTGTCCCCGGCAGTGACTACATCAACTCTAACTATATTGATGGCTACCGCCGTCAGAATGCCTACATCGCCACTCAGGGCTCCCTCCCTGAGACCTTCGGGGACTTCTGGAGGATGGTCTGGGAGCAGCATACAGCCAACATTATTATGATGACCAAGCTGGAAGAGAAGTCACGGGTAAGAAAGAGGGGAGGAAAAAACGTTTGGGATAGCAAAGACAGGGTAGCACAGTGCCTAGCTGACACAGTAGTGATGACCAAAAGAAGAGAAGGAAAAGAGGAGGATGGAATACAGTGCAATCAGACAAAAGAGGAAGTAGAAGGATGTAATAGGTTAGTTTGGGAATGAGCAAGTATAAGGTATTGATAAGGATGTCAGTATTAAGTACAAGCATCAAGATGGGCAAAATAAGATCCTGCAATAAGATCAACTAGAGAGGTTTCAGGACAGACTGGAATCCATGGTGGGGGTATCATACTGTCATGAAGATTAGTGGTGTAAGGTAACATATGAGTAGGACAGAGTAAGGTATCATAAATTAGGGTCAAGTAATTCACAAGAAGTATATACGGGGTAAAAACATTTTCCGTGGTTTACTAGCAAAGGTTGCAAAAGTGTTTGCAATGTGCACCAAAAACATTATTTAAGAACTACAAACACATTGGGTTGAGCTACTGTACATTAGACAGCGGGTTACTGGCAAAGGCTATAGCCTATAACATGCTGCTTTATTTCTTTGGTTAAGTTTTAGCAGCCTTCAATGCAATTTAGGTGTTTTCTGTGGAAATGTTGTGGAGCTTGGCGGCATTCAAAAGAACCGCGATGACACATCTTGTAAAGTGCAACTGGATGTTCTCCGACAGGAAATAGAACAGGGAAATAAAACAGTACAACAGCGTTGAGTTGGTAGCATAGGATTGTATGCAGTATGTTAAGGGAAGAAGTGGATGGTGAAATAGCATGGATGTAGGTTGGGAAAGGTAAGATAAAAGGGGTGTGGGAGAACGGGACGTGGAAGTGTTAAGGCATATTCACATTTCAACAGAAAAACATGGGTTATATACTCCAGTGGTGCTGTAATGTTATTAAACAGCGCCACTTGGCCACTAGCTACGATGGTATTGCTGCTAGCAATAGACTGCTTTGTCTGAGAGACTCAAACTGTGTTTTTTACAAACCTGGTTGCTGCATCTGCAAACGTGTTATTGGACATTTCTGGAAATTATGGAAATAATGTGAAAACGCCTTTAGAGGGATCAGGTTAAGTGTGATAAAGTGTGATGTGTGAAAAAATGTTAGGATAGAGGTAAATTGGACGTGAGAGATTAAGGTTGACTAAGGTGGCAAGTAGTAAAAAAGGGTAGTATATGATCGGGTAGTGAAAGTCCTATATGTTTTCACAGCAGTGAAAACATATAGGACTTTCAAGGGCAGTACAGGACGTTATTTTTTTAGGATACTAGAAGACAGTAAAGTTCAGATGATTCAACAAGACAGAAAGGATTACAAGAGGACAGAAGAAGAAGAGCCATGATACAGTACATCACGTAGTACAAAAATAGTTTCTAGAATAAAGCAAAAAGCAGCCAACATCATTATGATGACAGTATGATGATAGTTAAGTGAGGGGATCCAAATAAGGGAATGTAGAGCCAGGATGCAGAACAGCTTAAAGTGGCATGTTGTTGATCTGAATAGAATACGGTAGAATAAAATCGAGTACAATGCTGAGTAGGACCTGGGGGAGTTACGAGCACCCCCTAAATTGGGTTAGGTAATGAATTAGAAAATCATTTTGCTCCAAGGCATTTTGCCGTTGTTAACAGAATCTGCGCTTGAGTAAAAATCCAATGTAATGAGAATGTCATGTAAGAATAAAATGAACAAGAATGGCTGGAGGTATGAATCATGATTAAGTGCTAACCAATTATGTCCGGAGCCCTGTTCAGAAAATGATCCTTTCCTCTCATCTGTGCTTCTTTTCCTATTAACCTGTGCCTTGTGTTAAAAGCTCTGTTTCCTTTTCAACTTTTTCCAACTGTCTCTGTTGTGTCTGTTTGACCCTCAGATGCCCTCTTATTTCTTCTCTAAGGCAAGATCTCTCTTTCTCTCCTTTGCTAATCCCTTTTCAAATGCAACCTCACCTCACATGGTTTTCTCCTTACCCTTTTTTCTCTATTCAGTGCCTTTTTTTTCTGCTTTTTTCCCCTGTTTTTCTGTGCCAGTGCTTTGAGTGAGAATGCTGAAATGTTTTTCAACTCACCACAAGGCACTCATAGTTAACTTGGTCTGAATTGTTTTTTATTGTAACCACTGCAGTTCAGAAACAGAGCACATTAATGTCTACTGTTTGCATGATCACACCCACAACTGTTTTTCTCTTTTCCTCTCCAGTAGCTATACGGTACAGGATGTAGCCATTAAAGAAAAACGTTTTTTACATGCTGGCTACATTATCACGAGGACTATTATGAGAAACTATTATTATAGTTCTGCTGTTTTACTTAAGAGCAAAGGACTGCAGAGTATCGTATTGTAGGCAGTAGTCTGCAACTGTCTCATAAAGTTGATTAATGTGTATTTTCTGAATACCTGCTTAGATTTAAATTGTCGCAATTCAGTAATATAGTGACAACATAATTTTAAACATGCAATTTGAGTGTATTTTATTATCAGCCCACTTCCTTCGAAATTACTGTTTGAGGGCGTAGTGGGCTTGTTGGAGAACATGATTTAATGTAATTTAACACCTCTCAACATTATGCCATTATGCGTTTACGCGCTAACAACACAGATGATCGCAGATGGTCCCACTGTGGGAATCTTGCCAGCATCCTTCCTTTTAGCACCAATCAAACCACACAAGGCACAATTATGCTGTTAGCCCATATATCATTGGATAATATGTTCCTCACACAAGGCATGTACAGTACTGCGATCCTGTTTAGTCTTTGGCAGTGATCTGGCCCCCCTACGTGGACAGCCATTCCTGTCCCCACAGTGTCTCAAGGTCTGGTGGGAAAACAACAGTTGAAAAGCTGTAATTACAGCCTGAACGTCCCAGGCCAAAATGTATAATCCCCAGTCTGGAGCAGTGGAATGCAGAGCAGCTGAGCTGAGCTCCCTGCTGTCTTTGATGTGAGGACTGGAGGGATCAGCACATAACGTTTGGTTTGGCCTGATTCTGCCAAGCCCCCTCCCCCCTTTTTTTTCTCCTCTCCTCTGGGATTTTTCCCTCTCCTCTGTGTTCCCTGATGCTGAGCTGAAGAACTACAAATATGACCGCATGATGTAGGGGAATTCAAGGTGTTTTGGTGGTTAGGCAGGCTGGGATGTGGTGTGCGTGGCGTGGTTTTGTAGGGATTTGTGAAGTTGGATTGGAGGGCGATGTACAGTGTGAAATATGTGAGAGCTGAACTTTAGGTATCACTTAGCTTTTCTACCTCTGTGGTGGATCGTTGTGAGAGGCCACCAACCTATGATAATTTCATGCTGCACAGTTTTCTGGTATTTGAAGTAACTTATGCAGGATCACAAACCCCAGAAAGCAGAACACTCTGCCCCCAAATTGCCTTTCTCTGTCACTCTTCACCTCACACACTTAATAAAACTTCTTTCACATGCTGAATCGTATCCATATGCACATTTTTTCCGTACATTACTATTTGAATTATGCAAACTCTCTCACTGATCTGCTACAACTTTCCCCTCTTCTTTTTTTCTTTATTTTTGGCTCTGTACACATGCACATGCACCCAAGCCAGCTTTTTTCTCCTTCTCTCACAAGAATGTGTACACCTTTACAAACTGCTCTGCATCTCTCACATCTTCTGCCCTCTTCCCTTTTAGGTGAAGTGTGATCAGTACTGGCCAACGCGGGGCACAGAGACCTACGGCCTCATCCAGGTTACTCTGCTTGACACAGTGGAACTGGCTACCTACTCTGTCAGGACCTTCGCTCTTTACAAGGTAAAATGAGTGTGTGCAGTAGTGTTTAAGGGGGTCTTGCACTTAAGTACTATATGTGTGTGTGTATATTGATCGGTTTAAATATTTATACATACAAATTTGTGTATTTGCACTTGTTTCTGTTGCCATTTCATAGTTGAGACATGCTTGTGCAGCATGCTTGTGAACAATGCAACAAAAAGCCACACAAACACAGATTTTTCACTTTTTCATACATTATGGACTGATTGATTGATTCCAGTGAGATTTAATGTGGTACATCACATACACTTTTCTTTTCTTTGAATTGTCAGTTATCAAAAATATATCACCTGTTAGGTTCAATAAACCTACTATACACTCATAGTGTTTAGTTACATGGATGTGTTAGCTGTGGATTGTTGATTCAATATTTATAATATGTGTATCTAAAGCCTGATATATCTTATTGCTCTGTCACAGAAATCTATTAAAAACACATCAATGAGACACACCATTTATCTAGCTGACGCATTCCTTCATTACCATGAACATGGGAACTGTCGTTTATTTTGAGTCATCCTGCTACTGTAAATACTCTGTAGAGCACTAAAAATTACAGTGACCACCCATTTTAGGAAATCAATTTGCCTTTTTTTTTTAATGAACTATATGATGTGACTTATTGTAATGACTTGCATCTTCAGTAAGAACAAATGGGCTTGGGGCTGAATGCCACAGGCAGGGTATGGAAGTCAGAAGGTATTGAGTGATGAACTAACGCATTGTTGGTTTTGGTCTTTTTGTGGGATTTTCTAATTTCATGACAGTAAGAAAAAAATATAGAATAACTCCAGATTCATCCTTTAACATTCTTTCTGTCTGCTCATCCAGAGTGGCTCCAATGAGAAGCGTGAGGTTCGTCACTTCCAGTTCACAGCCTGGCCAGACCATGGGGTACCAGAACACCCCACACCCTTCCTGGCCTTCCTACGCAGGGTCAAGGCCTGCAACCCTCCAGACGCAGGACCCATGGTTGTCCATTGCAGGTGTGTGTGTGTCTTCTGCTGGTTTAACCTAGAGTCTAGGTGAATTAATTATTTTGGTACATTGGTCTAGGTCCTAGACCAATGTACCAAAATTATTCTTAAAATTGCCAAGAAAGGCAAGCCAGGAGTCTCTGACCAAAAAGAAAACAAGTTTGGTCCTTGATCATGTGTGTGTGTGTGTGTGTGTGTGTGTGTGTGTGTGTGTGTGTGTGTGTGTGTGTGTGTGTGTGTGTGTGTGTGTGTGTGTGTGTGTGTGTGTGAGTGTGTGTGTGTGTGTTTGTGTGTGCGTGTGTGTGCATGCGTGTGTGCGTGTACAATCATGAAACACTTATGTGTTATTTTGGGTTTTACTTGGCAACATCATTTTCAAAAGCCAGAGAGTTTGTGAAAATCAACAAGAGTCCAAGAGCACTTGTATAAAATCATTCATAGGTCCTGAACTGAAATTAGATTGACCTGCTATTATGCAAACCCCAAACCATTCTCACTGGCTTAGACTGCCACATTCCTCCCTTAACAACCTCCATCACCTTTAAGATTTAACAACAACAGCAGCCACCATGCTGACCCTATTTTCCATAAGTAGCATTCACTGTTGACTATTTACCATTTAAGCTCGTGTTAGATCTGGGTTCAGAAGTTTATATTCAAATGAGCTGCTGTCTGAGCAGCAGGAGGCTCATGGTTGGTGGATGGTTGGTGGATGATTCTGGAAACTTGTCATTACAGTCTTGGCGCAGTCTTGAGCTCCAAAGCTGGAATAAAGCTGTGATTTGCTCTTACCAGGGAGTGAAGGAAATGTGGGAGGGTAGAAGATAGAGGGTAGCAGAGGGAAACGTGGAGAAGAAGCTCTTGGGGTGAAGAATTAGAGAAGTATAGATGTCAAGGAAGAGAGGGAAGGGAAGAAAAGGGGATTGAGACAATGATTGAGAGAAAGAGTTAGCAAGGGACTAGGAGTTAGAGGAGAAGATATGTGCAGAATGAGAGAGAAGGTGAGGTCAAATCCAGGACACAGTAAATGGAAATGATGAATTAAAGAAAAGGAAAGGTGGAGAGAAAATGGAGTCTTAAAAAAAAAAAAAAAACACCGATGTGAGTGGTGGGGCTGGTGTGAGAGTGTTTCGATGGGTACTTAGAGAGAAGATAAAGCAGCAGAGAGATGAGGGTGGGAGGGGGCGAAAAGGTTGGCAGGAAAGGAGCTCTTCGTAATCTTCTGTAGCAGTCAGATGGAGTATCTAACAGGATTATCAGTCAAATTTAATTATCCCGGCAAGACTCCATCATAATGTTCCTTAACATATCAACCAGCCCCTGTATCAAACAATGGACCAAATCCCATTCCAGCTGAACAGCACACACACACACAATAGTGTCTCATACACACACATACACACTGATAATAATTTAACCATATAAAGAGGTTTTCATTCACTGGCAGGAACTTGCTTGGTCAGGGTGTTTCACCATTTAGGTACTAGCACAGCAAAAATGTGAAGTGTTTGGGTAGGCAGCTAAATGTATTATATTTCTGGATTGTATGTCGATAGGAGAGGATATCTTCCTAATGCCAGTGAGACGGTGATGCTGATTCATCACTGATGTCAATTTTTATGTCCTTTGTTGGAAATATTGCTGGCTGGCATCTTTGTGATACTTAGTTGATTAAGCACAATATGTTAGAGCTTTTGCAAATATGCAACAGTGCCAGATTTGGACCAGGTTCGAAGACCCATCAGGCACTCAGGAAAATTACATTTCCAAAAATTCATACGCCAGGTTAAATGAGGAAACCACTTCACCATCTGCTTCCATTTTTCACCCTATCTTTGGCTTAGTGCTGGAGTGGGCCGCACAGGCTGCTTCATTGTGATTGACGCCATGACGGAGCGAATCAAGCATGAGAAGACCCTTGACATCTATGGCCATGTCACGCTGATGCGCTCCCAGAGGAACTACATGGTCCAAACGGAGGACCAGTACATCTTCATTCACGATGCGCTGCTGGAAGCGGTGACCTGTGGGACCACAGAGGTCCCCGCTAGGAACCTGTACTCCTACATCCAGAGGCTGACGCAGATTGAACCTGGAGAGAATGTCACCGGCATGGAGCTGGAGTTCAAGGTGAGGACTGCTTGCCATGTCCCTACGGGTTGTAAAATTAGGTCCAGCTGATTTATGATGGTTCATAAAACTATTAATGATGGTATAGTAATGTGACACTTTGCTGGTCTCTAAGGAGTTACATTTTTCTTGCCTTCCGTCACACAGAAGGTCAGACATCAGGGTCAGCTACAAAATAGCATCCCTGAAGTTGGAACTGTAGGTATTCAGGGCCTGGTCACAGACACTTTAGCAGAATAAATCAGTATAATGAACTCCCAACCCACTGCGCCACCCTGCCCCCATAGAAAGTACAGAGTACGGTTTTGTGTTTGTATAATGCATCATAGCCATAAGGCTGGAGATTGAGGTGAGCTGTATTCTGTAAAACCATTGTCAGTGTGTCTTGAAGTGCTAACTCTGTTAAAGTGGCTTTAATCAATACTTTCTTATACAACATATCAAATGTCAGTATGTAATTTTAGATGTGTCACTTGTATTGATGAACCTCGAGAGAATAATCACCCAACTCCCCTCTGCTTTATTGAGCTTTATGAAGAGTTTCAGCTCATTGTTTAGCTGTCTGACCCATGGCTTTACAGTTTCAGTTCACTTTCACCACTCTCATAGTGCTTTTTTCAGCGAAAGACAAGAAAGAAAGAAATTAAATACTCTCAAAAACAATTTCTAAATTAGTTGACATAGTCAGGGTCAGGTCACATTTCTGTATCCTAAATGTCTATGTGATGTCAAGGACCTCATCTCATTCCAGTTCCTCTAGCACTTATCACCCATGTTTAGTTAAATGTTTGACATTCAGAGTTTATTCTTGACCTCCAGGTCCATAGCAAGATGCTTCACTTTCACAAAACTTGGGAAGAACCTTCTCCACAAGGATATACAGTATATGAACCTGGAACCTTGATAGTCACTGAGTGTCTTTCCCAGGGCTGTTAGAGTATCTTACAGTTTCACCCCCCTGCTGAGAGTTTCATATAGTCAGGATGGGGATTATGGGATTGCACCTTTTTGAATCCAAGGTAAGAGAGTTTTACTGTGGGGTTTAGCATCATATATGTGGAAGTTCTATGGGCATAAGCAGAAACACCAAGTAATGTAGGCCACTATTCATATTATAAACTCTTGTAAAAAGCTCATATTCAAGTTTTCAAGCATTTAGGCATCTGATCAGAATACAAAGGTACCAAACATAGACATAAAAACACAAGCAAGCGTGAGTACATAAGGGATTGAATTTGTTATTGAGTAGTGCTATTTTCATTTTCTTCTAGCTGTTTTTATTTTGTTTATTCTGATGTTTACCCCTTGCCAGACAAGTCCTCTGCAGACCTGTCTGGCCTGGCTGGGTGAAAAGAGAATCAGTTTGCCTATACGGGTATATATTGAAAGCAGGTGGCTTAAATTTTTCCTCGAATGGTTTATGTCTGCTCAGACGCTCATAGGGCAAAGTAAACACAAAGCCACTCTAAGCAATCTCCTTCATCCTGTGCTCTGGCATTCCTGTCCTAATGGCATCGCTCTCCACAGAATGACAATGAACTAAGCGCTCACTGAACTGTTTTCTCAGCCTTATATTGATGTAAAACATATGCCAGGGTTGTCCCAGTCACCAGATTTTGTCTCAGTTGAACACTTGCGGGACATTTTTGAGTGCCATCTGAAACAGCATTTTCCACCTTCATCTACAAAACACTGAAAGGATGGAATTTCTCATGCCAGAGCAGCGTTGCATCCCTGAAATAAAATCACAGAAAGCTTAAGCCTGTGTGTGAGAAAAGGAGCTGTTCTGGCAGCTTTTGGTAATCCAGCACCCTATTAAGACGTACTGTTTTTGTTTCCTTTCACAGTACGTTTACTGGATGGGTTCAAAGGGGTTGCCAACAGGGCGTGATGTTATCCAAGCACAGATGGTGAAAATAATGGCATGTATCAAGCTAATAAAAAGTCATCTGTGTGTGCCAGACTATATTGATAAGACTGAGTCAAATTCAGACCAAATGACATAAAGAATTACCATTGTTGACACTGGAAACCAGGCTCTGAGTACCCAAAATGAAATGGTGAACTTGTGGTGCGTGTGGGATTTTCCAGCTTGGTCTGTCTGAAAGAAAATAAAGTTCTGCTGTTTCTCCCACAGCACTCCAGTAGCCACCGATAGTCGAGGCTCAGTTCATGAGACCCCATTGTTTCTCTCTGTAGTCTGCGGTTTTCCCTCTGCCTATTCTCTGTTGTTCTCTCTTTTGTTTTTAATCCATGTCATCCAATGGTCAAGTGTGAGAGAGCAACTGTAGACCATGTGCTTGTGTCTGCACATATCCATATGAATGTGTGTGTTCCAGGGTTTTTTGTTGGGGTTTTTTCACCGGTGCAGGATCAACTGTGGTTCACATATGTGTATTGAGACAGTGTGGGGCCTTGTGGTTTCCTGGCCCCCGACTCTTGATTTACTTCTTCCTCCTCTCGTTCATCTTATTATATTCCCTCTCCCATTCCCTACCGCTGCCCTTGTCCCCCTATATCGCCTTACTTTTGTTTATTCAAGTGAAAATGTCTGACTAAATCTCCTCAGGCCTGCCATGTCAAACTGATTTTCTAATTTCAGTTGTCCAGAATGCCAGAGGAAAACCAAGCCTTGTGCTAAATACATTTGAATGAGGTTCTTGAGTCTGTCTGAACTTCATTTTCCTTCTGTCCTTTATTCCATCCATCCCCTTCCTTCTTTCGTCTGTTTTTATTGTGTTTTGGCTTCTCTCGCTAACACTACCTCTTAGTTTCCTAACATGTCAGTAAGTACGACATGGTAAAATATGAATTTCTTTCTTATTCCAGCGTCTCGCCAGTGCCAAGGCCCACACATCACGGTTTGTGAGTGCCAACCTGCCATGCAACAAGTTCAAGAATCGGCTGGTGAATATCATGCCATACGAGACTACTCGTGTGTGTCTGCAGCCAATCAGAGGAGTGGAGGGATCCGACTATATCAACGCCAGCTTCATTGATGGATACAGGTCAGAAAAAACTGAAATGAACATCTCTTTAATATGCTCCCTAGGTCTTCAGAAAGAATGTCATATATATTTGAAAAAAAATATGTATTTGTGTTTGTAGGCAGCAGAAGGCCTACATAGCAACCCAAGGCCCACTGGCCGAGACCACAGAGGACTACTGGAGGATGTTATGGGAACACAACTCCACCATAGTTGTCATGCTAACCAAACTGAGAGAAATGGGACGGGTATGGACACACACGCACGCACGCGCGCGCACACACACACACACACACACACACACACACACACACCAGTGTAAATAAGTACACCATATAGGGTATAATGTACATGTTATTTTTGGTTTTAGTCCTACCAGGACTCCTTTCTGTTAATAGAAGCAAATTCTGAGCTGTCCTCAACAGCAGAGAGCAACATGCACCATGAACTCTAATTAACAGCATCCTCTTTTACAAAAAAACAGAGCATATTTATGTTTTTGGGGGGGGGAATTTGAAAAGGAAATATAATGAATACAATGTCAAGCATCATTCAGACAAGGATAGAGCATTGATAACAACCTGAACACAGTGACAGTGAGAGAAACTGAGTGATATGAGTTGTATTTCATGAGTGTCATCTGGCACAAGACTATTGATGAGTGAGTAATGGATTTCACAAGTCAGGAAGACATTTTCATGACAAAGTAGCCAGAAATGATTCTCCTTACACATTAAATCTATCCGATGTGATGTAGAGCTCTGAACAGAGGCCTGTACTGTCCTCCTGCAGGAGAAGTGTCACCAGTACTGGCCTGCAGAGCGCTCAGCCAGGTACCAGTACTTTGTGGTGGATCCCATGGCCGAGTACAACATGCCCCAATACATCCTCCGAGAGTTCAAAGTCACCGATGCCAGAGTACGTAATCTGATCATCATCATTTGCATACTTTTTGATGTCTCTGGGTTTTGTTTCTGGGTTTTTACAAGAATATATAACACACTCTCTTCCTCCAGGATGGCCAATCACGGACAGTTCGCCAGTTCCAGTTCACTGATTGGCCAGAGCAAGGAGTGCCAAAGTCAGGGGAAGGATTCATTGATTTCATTGGTCAAGTGCACAAAACTAAAGAACAGTTTGGCCAGGATGGGCCAATTACTGTGCATTGCAGGTATGATCTTTCAGCAACTTCCTCATTTACTTCAATTCAATTCAAATTCACTTCAAATGTGAATATTTTCTGGTTCCTTTAGTCTTCTATCATAGTATACAACATATTTTTGGATTATTGACTGTTGATCAGGACAAATATTTTTTAGTTGCAGCCTTACAGGAGTGCAGTTTATGATATATAACTAAAGGTGCTACAGTACTAATATGTTTCCACTTGTCCACCACCAGTGCTGGAGTGGGGAGAACTGGTGTGTTCATAACCCTGAGCATCGTGCTGGAGAGGATGAGGTACGAGGGAGTGGTGGACATCTTCCAGACTGTCAAGATGCTGCGCACCCAGAGACCTGCCACCGTTCAAACAGAGGTGAGCTTTCCCACTGTTACTCTTCAGTCTTGCTTTTTCTATCTCTTAACAAACACTCCCCTCATGCATTTTCTGTCTACGTTTGTCTTTTTCCATTCTCACTTTGTTATTCATCTGCCTCCCAACAGGACCAGTACCAGTTCTGCTACCGGGCCAGTCTGGAGTACCTGGGAAGCTTTGATCACTATGCAACATAAACCCAGTGGCCGTCTCTCACACCACATCCTACCTAGTGCACTTTTCATAGGTTCACATGCAGCCTGAATAAATGCACTAGGCTGTGATGTGTCTCTGAAGATATCGCCATACATGCAGAGTGAAGGGGGACCATCGGCTTATCCCGTACCCAGAAACAGCACCTCTAACTGAGCCATAGCATCTGCTTGACAAGGGTGTTTCCTTCCACCCTCAGCCCAAACACACCCATTGGTCAGTCTGAAGAAGCAACTTCAACCACTGTTCCAATCAGAATACTTGATCAAAAATATATTTTATTTGTTTAAGTGCTTTTGTGAGCACCCAGATTGCTTTACATTGTTTGGGTGTGGAACTCTCACCTCGTCCACCACCAGTGTAGCATCACCAACCTAAATACAGGACCCGGCTACAGTATTTAGCTGTCACAGGACATTTTGATTTTTTCTATCTTTAAACTGTCTAGAAAGGAGTCTACAAATCCATCATATGGAAGCGTCGTGGACTGAAAGAACTGGGACTTTTTTGAGCACCAGAGATTTTGCCAACAGGAGACTGAACACAGAGCACACAGTATTAAAGACAAAGAACACATATTCAAAAAAGAAAGACACCAAGAAGTGTTGTTTTTCTGTCTTGTTTTGGAAACAGACTCTCGTTTCCTGTGAATGAAAAAGAAGATATTTCTACCATACAGTAATAAAAACCACCAGTTCAACCTTATGCTTCACAATTTAGGATAAGGGAAATTTGAGAGAACTCAAAATGCATACCACAAAGTAAACATTAATTTAGTTTTTTAGAAAAGTATCTATGTATCTTGGTTTTTTTTAAAAACTGGGTATTCCTTATGGCACGTTCACTCTTTTTTTTCTGACTTTGTCTCCACTGACCATACACAGGCAAAAAGTTGTGGTTTCTTTATTTGTTTGGTTGGTTGGTTCTTGTTTGTTTTTTGTTTTGTTTTTTTGTTTTGTTTTTTGAATAATCCAATGAACTGTAGCGATTTTTTTTTAAGTGATACGGTACTGTTTTAAAGTGTACAATCAAATCTAGTGTGGGAAATGTTCACATTTCTATGAAAAACGCCACCACTGAGTGTCACTCTCCTGTATTCTGTACCCACTCTAGTTTCTTGAAAACACAAACACATCCGCATGCACACAGCACATTCAACCTCATTTCTATTTGGCCTGCGATGTCGGAGACCTGAGGACAGCCATTTTTTGAATTTACAGGGGCCACAGAGGTACAGTATTAACCCAGCTGCTACTGGATAGTCCCAAGAATAATCCCACCAAGTTGTTCCATGTGCAAGTTGAGCAAAAGCCACATAGATCACAACTATAGAGAGTATGCACAAAAAGCAAAATAATATTTATGTGTCCAAATAAGCTTCACAAAGATTTCTCAAGCAGGGAGCGAGAAAGGGATGTAGAAAAGCAAGAAGCAAAAGGAAGGAACAATTTTCTCACTGGAATGCTCACCTCTGACTTTTCTCTCTGTCTGATTCAGTGTGCAATAAGTAGATGTATGATATATTTTTGTGTCAAGTCACTAACTGCAATTATATTCCATTATAATGATGATGATATTGATGGTGGTGCATCATTTTCCAGACACAAGGATGTTACAATAGATATGGTTCCCACCACCGTTTAATGTGTCCAAACAGAGGAATGACCTCTGACCTTCTAGGAAGTAGATCTTTTATCATGTCACAGTTCCAGTAGATGATGTCATCCTTCTGTGTGTCACGGCAACCAACGAATGATCGAACTCATACTTCAACAGCATCTAATAAGTATTTTGATTTTAGATTTCTAGTGCCTTATATTACACGCCTATTTTGATAAAGTTACTTTAAAGGGTTTTTTGTGTATTTTATGTATGTATGCTTGTATGTATGTGAATTGAATGTCTGTGTATATTATTTTATCATGTTACAGTATGTGAAAGTATCTTGTGTGTTCTGTTTTTGGCAGTGAAATTTTGTATGGACGGCTCTGTGTAGGCTGGATAGTTCTACTCATCACTTTCAAACCCAGCAACAACATCATCATATCTCTTTTAATCAAGAAATATATATATTATCATACCTGAGACTCAACTACAGACAAAAAAAAATGTGGTTTCAAAATAGGTTATTAGCTGGATGGTCTGATCATTTTGAACAGAAAAAAAGTTTCTATGTCAACAGCTTTCCGTCTTTTCTTCCTGGGACACTTGCACAAGCTTTGTGTATATACTCTTTCATGGAGACTTCAGCTTGCCTGCCATGAAATTTTGGTCACATTCACAACTTTGGCGCCGACTGTGAGCTGGCTCAGACAAGTCATACTTACTCAGCTATGTAGAAATCTATATAAAGCTGAACAGCTGTGGCTTTCCTTGTCAGTTTGAAGAAAAAGCAAAGTAATGAACCATATGGATATGGCAACATATCCCACCTGAAGCCCTTCAACTACAATCAGTCAAACTGCTCATCTGTGTTCTGATGTTCATCATCTCGTTCTGATGTCTACAGTTATATATTTTATCCTTAAATGACAAAGGCTGAGAGAAGTTCAGGTGCTAAGTCTCCAACAACACAGAACCTGCATCACCATTTTTTTGTATCACCATTAACGCTTGACCATATAAAGGATTGTTGACAGTTTTCCACCATCTTACAGTAACCCTGTTGTCGTTTTTGTATGCATGGTACCACTTTTGAGATGCCCCCTTGGTCGCACCTGTTATGGGAAGACTTGCACTTTCTCTCTTTGTACTATGCACTAATACTAGTATCCTATTCTCTCTGAAAGCCCCGCCCCAAAAGAAGTTTTACTTGAACTCAGTAAAGATGGACCCTGTAATGCTCACATGGTTGTGTAAATGTAAATAACACAAAACACTGAGAGTAATTGAAATTCATAAATAAATAAATGAAGGATTAAGGAAAGAGTGAATAAAAATTATCAGATATACAGAGTGATATAATAAACGGATGCACCTGAAATCACAGTTTATGGCACAGCAGTAAGTGCAATACATCACATTGTGGATTTGTTGTCCCACAAAAGAGAAGTTTCACAAAAAGGTGTTCTATTTTACCCCCAATGTATCATGTAGATGGATAAAACTGGAGTTTATAAATTGTATAAAAATGAAAATATGGTGTGTTACTTGGATCAGTTACCTCCAATTGGTCTGTAAATGTAAACTTTTTTTTCTTTGGTTTCTTTTCTGCTCCGAGTCAACAAGTGCTTTTTATTTTCTTACATTGGTTCTCGGAGCGTGTGAAAACCGAAAAACAGGTCTGTATGGATTTCTGTTCTTTGTCGACACAAGTTTCATTTGTTACAAATAAACTCAAGTGAAATAATTGCTACTGCTTTTGTTTTGTGGCTCAGTACTTAACATTTAACATGTTTGGAATAACAGGTGTAATAAATTATTACAATGCTAAAAAAGTAACTTGTGACAATGTCAGCTATCAAAAGCAACTGCTATTTTGGATAACAAACACCAGCTTGAAATGTAAATGTGGGTGGGGTGTGTGTGTGTGTGTGTGTGTGTGTGTGTGTGTGTGTGTGTGTGTGTGTGTGTGTGTGTGTGTGTGTGTGTGTGTGTGTGTGTGTGTGTGTGTGTGTGTGTGTGTGTGTGTGTGTTTGTGTGTGTGTGTGTGTGCTTGCCTTTACTAATTTAAACAAATATTGTGGTCATTTCTGAAAGTTAACCTTCATTTTCATGTTTTATAATTGGAAACATCTATAATGAAAAGAGTACCTTCAGACAATGCCCCAATAAGGGTATTTGTGGAGATAAAAAGTACTGTTTGCTTGGTCACAGATCTGAAAAAGGCTGGGTGTCAATTAAACAGCAACTGCTACAGAACTGTGCTGAATGTTCAATTTAAACCAACTCCTGGTGGAATACTAAATGGAATGGTCAGTGTATCCAACACTAAAAGGTACAGTGTGTAGAATTTTGAATTTTGAATGGAACAGACTCAGTAGAATAGGAATATAATACTCATAAGCATGTTTTCATTAGTGTATTGAAAATAAGACTCATGTTATCTTAGAGTGTGATCTTTATCTACTTAGGTACATGCTTGGAAGTGGAGAGTAAATCTGCAATCTGTAACCTCACCGTTATATGCCACTAAATCCTACACGCTCACCCTATAAAGTTGATTTATGGTAGGCCACTTTGACACTTTTGATAAGCGTTGCTAAACAGACATTAAAGTGTCGCGTGACATTTATGCTTCAGGGAGTCATCTCTAAATCTTAAATTAAACAAGTTACAGATCGAAATATCAAGTTTGGTAAAAACTACAAACTTCAGCAACCTACTATAAATCAGTCTTTAGCACCAGAGTGAGGTAGTGTACACCAACAACTACTTCATGGATTGCTATGAAATTTAGTACAGAAGAGGAGTTTTTACACTTGTCTAAACTGTCAGTTCATGACAGCATAATATGAAGATTAACTTAAAATGTATTTAATAGTTTCAGATGGAAATTATTTAATTAGTGCCTTCATGGTTTGTTGATGCTTTATTTGTACAGTTTGGGTAATAGTTATTTTAAGTTACTTTCAAATTATTTAAGTTAAGTTATTCTTTCATTAGCGTTTACATGTATTTACAGTTTAGTTTTCTGAAAGGATTTGTCATATAATAAATCATCAATTTATTGTGTGGAGCTGCCATCCAGTGGGCCCACCCACCCCAGTAGGGATAGGTATTGGGGTCAGATGTATTGTCAGTCAGGAAGTGGACAGGGGTGGGGACCTAGACATGTTGACCTTTTGCAATATAAAATGATTCTAGCTACATGGAACATCACCTCTCTGGTGGGGAAGTAACCAGAGCTGGAGAAGAGTATTCAGGTTGGAGACATCAGATTAAATTCTCTGCTCTTTCCAGATGATACGCTTCTATAATGTTGTCATCACACTATGAGTTCAACAGGCTGGACTGGAGAGGTTCACACCCGAATGTGATGTGGTCAGGATGGTAGTCTGAGGCCGTAGTTCTCTGCTGGAAAACAGTTGGTTGTTCCCTCCAGGTTGGGAGTAAGTCACTGCCCTGCGGGAAGGAGTTCAAGTATCTTGGGGTCTTGTTCACAAGTGAGGATAAAATGGATCATGAAGTGGACAGGTGGATTAGTGCAGAGTTAGCAGTAATCCAGGTACTGCACTGGAGCTGAGCCTGAAGGCAAAGCTTTCAATTTACCAGCCAGTCTACGTTCCCAGACATCCCAACCTGCATAAAGTCATTTCAGTGAGGTCCATTCGGGGGGGGATTACGTCTCATTTGCAGGCTTCAGGGAGCCGCTACCAAGAGAGTTGGGATGTCTGCGTTCCAACTCTTACCTTTGCTTCGGGTAGTGACCGAAAGAATGAGATTGCAGACGCAATTAGCCAAAATTACATTTCTCCATAGGTTAAGTGGACTCACCCATAGAAATAGGATAAGGGGCTCAGACACCAGAAGGGTGCTCAAAATATAGCTTCTTCTCCTTTGTGTCAAAAGGAGGCAGCTGAGGTCCTTCAGGCATCTGATAAGGATGCCTCCTAGGCACCTTCATTCAGAGGTCTTCCAGGCATGTTCATCTAGGAGAAGACCCCAGGTTAGACTCAGAACACACTGGAGGGATTATATATCTAGTTTGAGAATGCTTCAGGATCCCCCAGGAGGGATGCTTTTGGACATTGCTGGGGAAAGGGACACCTGGACTACCTTGCCAGCTCTGCTGCCACTGCAACCCAGTCCCAGATATATGGCAGAAAATTGATAATTGGATCAATTTATTGTAATCAAATAGTATAAGAGCTGCAACTATTAGTCCATTAATTGATTAGTCAACTGACGGAAAATTTAATGTCAACTATTTTAATAATGAAATAATCACATTTTTCAGTAAAAATGCCAATCATTTGCTTTTAGGGCTGCTCGAATGTCAAGATTTTATGTTTTTCTTTGTCATATTTTATAGTACACTGAATATCTTTCGCTTTGTTCTTTTTCCAAATAAGTCATTGAGCTGACTGGCATTCTCGGAGCCAGGCTACCACTTGGATAGGAGTATTCAACCACAGTATACAGCAGCTCAGACAGCGGAAAGTTGATCCATGTCTGACAATGTAGACGTGAGGCTGACTGAGACTGAGCCACCTTCAGACCATACATTACATATTTCCCCTGTGTTAATTTGCAAGAAGCTAAGGGTGGCAACATTATTTCTATTTTTCTCTATTTTAATCCCAGCATTTTTCATCCAACAATTTTCAGTAACTATGTTTTTGGCAGTGTAATGAGCATTCCAGCCTCACAGGGCTGTATGGCTATAAAGTTTTCGTCTTGTTAAATCCATATTGGGGAACAAAAATTTGGCTACAGTCTGCAGTGAGTCGCAAGCTGCGGCTGAAAGGGCTGTGCTCATTCATGTCATTGTAAAGGCAGAGCAAATTATCTTCCAATGTCTCTACCAGGCTTTAGAGACTGTCTTGCTTCTGGCCTTCAACCAGAACGCTTGAGATCAGTCTTTTCCCCATTGCAGGCTCCGAAGCTGTGCTACATTTGCCATGAACTGTGTCATCCGCTCATTTCTCACCACTTTCAGATTTTCTCTATTAGACTTTGTGGGATGCTCTAAAGAATCACTTGGTCTGGTTAGAGCCATAAGCATCTCCTATTTGGTCTGGCCATGGGATTTTAGTGATGTTTTTTTTCTTTCAACAGTCAGTACAGTACAAACAGTATGAAACAAAACAAAACATTTTCAAACCTTCATTGGGTTAGGACCCAACTCAGGTCGTGAAACACATAGACAAAAGAAACAAAAACTAACTAACAACAAAGGATGGGGTAAAAAAGTAGGAGTTAGGAAAAAGACAATTGGTTTGGGTCGTTTAATCCTCCTCCGTTTCGGGTGATATGTTGAGCAGGTCAATATATTCCAAAAAAGGGTTCCAGGTTTCTTGGTATGTGTTTACCGAACCCATGAAAGGGAATCCAATTTTCTCGAGTTCATAGAACTTCCTCAATCCATTGATCGTGTGCAGGGGGAGAAGTGTTCTTCCATTTCAGTAGAATCAAATGTCTGGCCAGTAAAGTCGTGAAGGCCAGGCCCAAATGTTTTTATCATGCTCCTGTGGCAATACAGGAGTATGCAGAACTGCATCTTGCCAGGTACACAGGAAAGGCATCTGTTTTTTGTTAAATCTCTAGAATTAACTTGGCCCTTTTGAGGGACCAAGGAAGTTCACAGTGCAAATGAAGGGTTTCGGTGAACTAAATTACAATGTCCATTAAAAAAAAAGTACTTTAAGTTGAGTGTGAAGTTTTACAGGACAAAGTAATGCAGCTCTGTTTTTGTCTGCTATAGTATGCTGCATATATGCTCATTATGGTGGGCCCTAGTTTTACATTATTTCAGCTAAATACTGTTTTGCCATCCACTTATATAAGCTGGATACCTCAATTCGACAAAGTGAAGATTGTTCTATCATAGGCAGAGCAGATAGTCACAGTGACCCTGATAGCATCCTGCTACATAAGAGCCATATACTCTGAACAACAACCATCTTCTTATGTAATTTCCAAACATGAACATGAGCCACCAAACAAACATTCACAGGTGAAGGTGCGCTGCCAACATCAGTTAACAGTTTAGATAGCTAATTAGCTTCTCAGCACCAGCACATTAAATAGTATGTAAACATTACTTTAAAATGTCACTTTGACCAAAGCAGTTAGATGCGAGTTTGGTCATTGCTCCTCTAAATCCCTATTAGTGATACACTATCTGTCCGTCATGTTTTGCAGTTTGTTTTATTTGTCTCGTGTCTGTCATAGACACCCAAGCAATGGAGCAAGTGGAGCAAATGCATCCCTATTATTCATTTAGGGGGCACAAAAGTATTCTTTTGCTACCCCATTTTTTGTCTTTTTAAAAATAAATTGTTGGACCAGCCAAATATGGACATTAATATGAGAATTTGAGTAGTAGATGGCTGTATAAATGGCTTTTCTGATATTCCACCCTCATATCAAGGCTATTATCAAGACAGCAGCATTTTTTTCACTTTAGTAATATTGCCAAGATCTGACTTATTCTATCAGTGTGTGTCTCCCAGGCTTGTTTATTGTGTTATCCTTTTCTCTGGTCTTCCAAGTTCCTACTTGTGGTACTTGTAGTTTTCAGCTTGTTCAGAATGCTGCAGCTAGAATCTTGATAAAAAAGTAGGACATTTGATGTGTATTCTCATTCATTGTAAAAATGTATTGGGACCATGCTGCATGATGATTCTGCCCTTTAAATAAAATTGATTGATTGAGAAACCTGAATTCATTCAGCTGTTGTTCTTTATCTTTGCTGCGCAATAGGTAATAAAATACCTCCTATAACACCTGGAGATGATGCAGTGTCATAATGGACCAAAATATTTCATTCCTCAGTTTTGCCAGAAAAAAGAACAAAAGTCTTAAAAAATGTTGTTATATTCAATTTTCTTTTTTTTACAAAATGAGTAAGTGTGTTTATTGGAGTATAAAACCTTGAATATTTACAAAGATCTAAAAGAGATGCTCGGGTGTGTTTTCATCAAAAGTGTCAGGTACTATCCACTGAAAGACCAGAAAAGACTGCAGGGTTGCATGATTGTACAGTATGGCCTTGCTCACATTTTCATCAAGCATGACTTGTCTTGCTCTGGCTTCAGTATCAAAAAGAGCCTCCAGAAACAGATTGCAACATGGTGTCCATCGGAGTACAAAGCTTTTTGAACTCTTGCCAGGGACACTTAAGATGCCTCCTGGATTTCACTTCCTGCCTGCTCTGTCAGGGTCCTCAGGATCAGCTTGAAGAACAGTGCTGAGTCTGCTGCTCAGTATCTTTTAGCATGAGGCAGCCCTTCACACACAGGGACTAAATCATATTGATTAAACCTCTTTATAAAAATAAATGTCTATTGTATTTTGTAAATGTCTCTTGACCTAGCAACTCAGCAAGAATCTGTTTTCTACAGAAATTTCTTCAAACTGGGACATACCATATGTGCATTCCGCAACCTTATTTACAAAATGGAAATACTGGGAACAATTGTCCAAAAGAAAATAACCCCTTGTAAAAATTAAGTGCAATGATAACATCCCGTAAATCTTATCCTTTAGGTGTTTTCCAGTCACAATCATTCATAGCCAGCACTGGCAATGTTATCATCCCTTTCACTTTTTTTCAACATAGCAATCACAACATCACATTGTAGTGTATATTTTAATAAAATAACCATTTAAATATGGATTATTGTTCAAATTATTGTTCCAATATTCATTTTCAGCATCAAACATATAACCCGAATTCAATGGATTCAATGGTCAAACTAGTGTACACCATCACATACTGTAAGCAGTTTATTCCACTGCATCTGGAATTGCCAATAAATTAATGACAATTCAATTACAAAAAAAACAAATATGCATTTTTATTGTTTTCCTTACAGCAGTTAGCAATAGTTTAACTATACCAAGCCAGAAATAAATACAAATTTTAAATAATGTCATCAATGTGTTTCATTCAACAGAGTAACAGTAGCATTTCACGTTAAAAGGGCTCAGAATCCAACACACAGGAATGACTTCCTGTCTGAATCTTTTTACCTTGCGTGATTAGCATGTCTTCAATCATTTTTTTCTCTACTGATGCATTTTTCAATGTCAAATTACACAATTAACATATTTCTGTCAGCATTAATTAAAAAATGTGCAGAGAGGAAGCCATTGTGGTGTGCTTGGATTTGGCCCAGCAGAAGCAGTTTAGAGACAGTGTTTAACATGCGGGGAGAAACAGTAAGACATGAGGAAAATACTACAAGCAAAGTGCATAAATACTCAAAATTAAACTGGAAATAACAGACCCCCAAAAAACCTACTGTAGGCAAGCTATTTAGAAAAATCTCACTTTTGAATTTTTCATGTACAAGGAAAAAAGTGGTGGTTTATTTCAAAAAGGGTGATGTGACAAATGTTAAGTCACAGTTTGTTTTTTCCCTGACGGATGTGAAAGCACTAGGCAAGTGAGGCAACAATGCCATCGGTTAACCCATTCTGTAGAGTCCAGCTGTCCAATCAGAATTCGTCTGCAGCATGTCACACCACCCATCAACCAATCACTGATGTATAATGTACAAGCGCAGGTATTGTAACCTCCATCTCACCCAAATCACCAATTCCCTTACATCATTTCCTCTGATCTATTCACAGGGAGGTTGTCTGGGCAATAGTCGTTAAGATGGAAGTAGATTGATACACACACACACACACACACACACACACACACACACACACACACACACACACACACACACACACACACACACACACACACACACACACACACACACACACACACACACACACACACACACACAACCTCCCCTCTACATCCACTGTTAACTCAGTGCATTCAATTCTCACTGATACTTCCCCATGACTTCATTTCCCTTTGTGGCTGCGTTGCTCCCATGTGCTTTTGGCAGTTGTACGGAGGCCTGGCAGGGCCACATAGTCTTTTTGGAATCGTGAATTAGGTGTTCGCTGCCGTTTCCTCTCCCCTTGCGTGGTAAAGAAGGCGTCCTGGAAACGCATGCTTGAGGCCGTGGACTGTTGAAGGAGACATGGAAGAACATAGATGAGTAAATAAGAAAAGGTTCCAGGTGGGAAAATAATATTTTTTATATAATTTTTATAGCATTATTAAATTTTTATGTTTTTAAGTTTATGTGTTGCCCATTAAGTCTAATACTTACAAGTCTACGTTTCACCTTTTTGGGCAGGTCTTCGTCTAAAGTATAGACATCTTCTCTCTTTGCCAGCACCTGAGACCCGTCCTCAAACTCCACCTGAGGCAGCACAAAAATATTCAGCAGTTATCTACAGTATGCAGTTTAAATAAATGAACTACATTTATGTTAGGGCTACAACAAATTATTATTTTCATTATTAATTAATCTATTGTCTCAAAGAATTGATTATTCATTGGTCTTTATGTGTCACTTAATGTTGAAAAATGTAGATCATTTCCCAAAGCTCAAGATGCAATCCATTGTATTGTCCCAACCAACTGTCCCCAACCCAAATAAATTCAGTTTGCCATCATAGAAGACTTAAGAAACCAGAAACCTGAAACCAGTAGTAGTACTTTTTTTTTTTTTAAGATTTTTTTTCTGGCATAGACACCTTTATTAGCAGTAGAGAGACAGGAAATCACGGGAGAGAGGGGTTGTGTGACATGCAGCAAAGGTCCGCTGGCCGGGATTCAAACCGGGGTCTGCTGCGTATGTGGCATGCGCTCTTAACCACTCGCCCAACTGCGCGCCAGTAGTAGTCTTTCTTAAAAAGGACAACTCCAACTGCATTTTTTCCGGGATGTTCATATACACACAGTTTGCTGACAGTGTCTTCCTAACATACTTACTCACTCTATGTTAGAGCACAAACAATGGTCCAGATATAATATGAGCGATGTCACTGCACTGAGTGTGTGAGATGTTTATAAATGCAGCAGACAGAGCGAATGGACAGCCAGCTGCTGAGTGCTGGGAGCTCTAGAGGAGAGCTGGGAGGAGACCTGGAGCTTCAGGACGAAAAACACCCACAAGTCACCCGGGATCTGCTGTGATCCGGAGCCATTTACTGGTGGGAGGAAAGCTCAGAGTTTATTTTTTTAAGTTTGAGCTGCAGCAACAGTGAACACTTAGTCCATCTCTGTGGCTACTGGCTAGTCAGGTCAAGGAGTTTAAATTGGTTTATATGTAGCAATGTCCTCATGCAGAAACCTACTTCAAGTCACGTGGGAAAACGTTTTTAGAAGGGCTTGGGAGAATGGCTAAAACATACGAAACTAGAATCACAATTTGACTTTTCTGATTTTAATACGCATAGGACACTACTGGAAAGCTACACAATGATATAAACCCTCAAAAAAGTAATAACAAAAAAAATAATCGACCTGCCCTTCAAAAAGACTCAAGTAATTGATTATCAAAGTGGTTGATAATTCATTTTCTATCAACTGAATAATTGAGTAATTGTTGCAGCTCTAATTTTTATAGCGTGTTAATCCAAAGCACATCAATTTTACATTCGTTAGTAAATTTGAGTTTCAAAAAGATGCTACAACTGAATATCAGTCAACAAGGAGACAGTTAAGAACAGTGCTATCTAAGTAAGAACCGGGTGTTTAAAAGGAAAGTAACTTTTACTAGAGTTACTACATTAACAACACAGAACAATACATTTCTAGTTTTATACTAGCATTATTATAGAAAGCATGACAACCAGTTCCATTTTGTTATTTGTTATTTGATCAGAAATCAGAAAAAAGGATCTCTCACAGTATCAACATTTTTCAGGTGTAAATAACTGTATGCAGTGTGACTGATTTTCCATTTTCATGTCACCTCTCATCTCAAAACTGAAGTGTTTGATCGCCATGCAGAACTTAGTAAGTAAGTAAAACACAGCCTGAAACTATTTCCTACCGAGACACACCTCGACAATGGAAAGTTCTTGTTCAGCCTTTTTCTAAAAAATCTGACCTATCTTAAACTGAGTGTGTGCATCACAGATGCATTTGTGCATAACTAATAGTTGGTGCCCAGCTCAACTAAATAAAGCCTTTAAGTGGAAGCCGCATGACTCTTAGCTTAGTGAATATTTCAGTGAGTTTGAATAATGCAGATTGTCACCACCTTCTTATCTTCCTCTTCTAGAACTATCTCGCTCTCCTCATCTCTCTTTCTCCAGCCATCTGCTTTTACTCTGTGTGAATAGGTTTTGCTGTATATATATATATATATATATATATTTATTCTTTCAACCTCCTATCATCTTTCATCTCATCTCCAACCCGCTGTTTTAGTGACCATGACTTCAGCACCTCCTTCACTTTCAGTCTCAAGTGTCTGCCTCCTTTTTCTCTCCCTCCTCCTCCTCTCCATGCATAAACCTGGGGGACCTTGATGACATCAGCAGAGTCAAGATTATTCTGACGTTGAGGGAGTTACACAAGTTTATTGCTGTGTCGCTTTGACCCATAACTGAGCTTGCAAGTTTTATTATAAACTCACAGGAACATAAAGAAAAAGAAGAAATCTGCAGAGCTGGGTTGCGTGTCTGACCTTCCCACGGACATATATACACTTTCTCTATAAATACAGTACGTGTGTGTACCTGGTACATGTAGGAGACGTTGGATCCCAGGTATTTGGCACCATAGAAGAGCCCATCAGGCCATTTCACTTGAACAGCTTCCCCCACTTCAGGAGGACCCAAGTTTGCACAATCTCTGCTCTAAAAAATACAATAGAATAATGGTTGGTCCATGTAAGAGACTGGGTGTGTTAAAATGTCCTCAAAAATACCAAAAAAATTGAAAGGTCATCCAATGGGAACACAAGTGGGAACATTTTGCCAGTTCTGATGTTGTAGGTTGAGGATTAGTGTTAGATTTAGGTTCATGTCATGGTTAATTCAGGATTGGGCTTTTTATCCTACTGCCTATTTGCCAGTTCTGCTGCAGAAATTTCAAGCTCATCATTTTAACACCTTATCTTTCACATAATATGAGTATAGCATACTGTTCATGTATGGGGAACTAAACAAGTGCATTCCTCAAATCTTAAAGGCTGATGTTCAGCTGCTTTGAAACTGAAAAATCAACATGCTTGCAGTCTTTCTAAGCTGCTGGAACATAATCCACAAAACAATACACACAATGAAAGACATTTTTAAATTCATCTTACAACACTGCTGTTAAAAGGCTAAAACCAAAATTTCAACAATTTAAAATCTGACAGGTAAAAAAACAAGTATTTACTGATGATCCAATTTTAGATTTTTAAATAATATATATGGAGTTTATCACTGCTTTTGTGTATTATACAGCAACATATAGTTTGTAGGTAAAAAAAAAAAAATGTAACTGTTAAAAGCGTTTGAATAAGAATTCAGTGGGTGCACTGATACACTGTACATGCTGTCCTACTAGCACAGAAACACACACACACACACACACACACACACACACACACACACACACACACACACACACACAATTATGTTTGTCACAGCTACTTCTCCTAAACAGTATTAGGCTCACCAACTGAGACCTACCCATTACCATAATCACTTGAGCAAATCCATGAATTTCAACTCATCTAGTCAGTCATTATTTGGTGCTACCATGACAACTCAGCACTCCTGTGATATTCTATTTTAGTTTGAATGGCCTTTTCATGTTGTGTCATGGTCATTTCAATAAGATTTATACAATGAAAGAATTTTTTGAAACAACTCTTGATCACGTTTTGATTTTTCAGATTTTTCAGTAACCACTACAAAGTGTTGGGTCCTGAGTGCCTTGACTGTGTGGGTGTCTTCAAGTGCACATTCTTATTAGGTTCATGTATGTGCAGAAATTATGCAGATGAGTGAAGTGAAATTAAAAGATTAAAACGTGTGGTGATTAATAAATACACTCAGCCAGGTCTCATAGTAAAAAAAAAAGACAGCAACAGCTTGATTTGACTAATCTGTGCAGCTGAAACTTCATATTCACTTAATTTAATGCAATTTGCATGTGATTTATTAAAAGTAAACACAGTCAATGGTCATGTGTAATGGATGCACTCTGGTACGGCAGTTGTCAGAAACTGAAGGTTGGCTGCTTGCAATGGTTTGTGCACCACCTTAAAACACACTATAATGGTAGTCACTCATGTAATGATCATTTTAGAACCAATATTTAGTATCTGCTATGACCTCATACAACTGGGACATGACCTCTTGAGCGTGAGTGTAATTAAACATATCCTCACCACTATATCCTCAGGGTAGGTATCGTTGGAGAAGGAGCCATCATCAAACATGACCTCGTAGAACATCTGGGACGTGATCTGTGTGACCTTGGAGCTGTAGTAGCGCAGGTTCTTGTGTTTTGAGATCACCGTCTGGCCCAGTGAGATAGACGCTTGGCTTGCTCGCTGCTTCTAGTAGAAAGAGAGCAGAGGACAGCGATTAGACTGATGTTTAACAATTAGTACAGCATAATGTGAAGCTAAATTCCTCCACAATACTATATCATGATATGGCAAGTGATGACTGGAGTTGTTTTTACTTCCATTCAAAGGGTCAGTTTACTTAAATTACATCACCACTGCACCATGCACCTTCCTAAGTGTACCAAGATTTGATTTTAGAAATGTGACCACATTCATATGTCCACTTAATATAAAAATGAGTCAATAGTTAGCTGTGTACAATAGAATCAATTATTACAATCAATCCTTTACCAGTGACAAAGTTTGATGAGGGTCTAAAAATGCCAACACATTGCCATGTCCATTCTTACTGAGCACAGTTTAGTTCATAGCAGCTGACTGCAGTAAACACCTGTCCTATAACTTACAGCTGAAGAGCTCCGTGATTGGTGTCTATGGCAGGTGATTGACACCACATACGGCCAATCATCAGGCTCCATGATTACACCGGCAGCATGGGCACAGGTCACATGAAAGGAGGTGGGACACCGGCCGCATGAGCACTGGATACAAGCACCTGCCTGCCGCCTCCCCGCGCAGCGCTTACGACAATAGATGCACTTCTGTAAACACATGTAGACCAGAGCAAACTGTCAGCACCGACCAGCTGGGTCCAAATTCTTTAAAGGGCAATGCTGGATTTATTCTTTTTTATTCTCCAACAAATCCCATGAATAGACCAAAACCAACAACGCATTAGTCTGTATTTTAATACTTTTCTGACTTCCCTACTCTGTCTCCGGCACTCAGCCCCAAGGTCACTGGACACTACTGCAGCAAAAATCTTTAAACAATATCTCACAGATATATCGTTTCAATTACAAAAAGAGATGGACATTGTAGTTTTGAGCAAATGTTTCTCAAAGAGCAGTGAGTAGTGTATTTGTTGGGGACTATTTTCAGTGCAGATTAATACACATTTGATCCTCGAGTGAGCACATTCAACAGCAGGACAGTGTATGTATGATTTACTCAAAATAAAGTAGTGCCCATTTTAATCGTAATGAAGGAACAGTGCATCTAATTTATGTGGTTTTGGACAACAACAGAGGTCTAGGGCACAGAGGAATAAGCTGTATTAGGACTACACAGGCAACACTTGATAGTATGAGCAATTCATTGTTAGTTTTGGTCTCTTCGTGTGATTTGATAGCAATAAGAAAAATACAGAATACTACCAGACTTATCCCATAAATATACCAGTTATCCCTAAAAGTTTTTTTTCAACTTGTCAGTCCCAATATGGGGACCTGGTCAGAGGACATTTTAACAGAAATCAAAGCAGGAGGACGTCATATAAAGGAAAAAGAAAACAAAATGTGTCTTTAAGTTTTACTAAAGACCACTCCTGCTTAAATGTGAAAGCACATGGTGTATTATTCATGGTGCATTCTACACACTGGATTGTATAGTATAAAGAATTCAGCAAGCGCAGTATTCAAGTATGAAGAATTTATAATCGACTTGAGCACAGCTGGGATATCTGCGTACATACACTGAGGACAGGTTAAGGAGGACAGGAAAAAGGTTTAACAAAACCGAACAGTCATAAAGACCTTCTGACACATCTTCTCCTTCCTTCCCCTCTTTTCCTGTCACTTCCAATTTGCAAACTACATAAAACTGACTGTCATTGAGTGTATATATTTCAGTGAAGGAAACTTGACCTTCTTTAATAGTGCAGCCTTTGAAACGGGGTAAAAAAAACTTAAAATCTGTATTTCCACTTGAGAGACTCAAGAAAAACAGCAGCGAATTAAAGACAAAAGACCGCTGAGTGAATCACTGCTCGGCTGTGCCATGAACCTCTAACATCATTTAAAACCATTATGTGCTCCAAATAATGATATCTGTGAAATCTGCTCGACATTCTGTTATTGGATACCGCGGTGTAAACAAAACATAGATACTAGCGAATAAAATGAGGAGCGAGAAAGAGAGAGACCCCAGTTGTGATAGTCAACAGAAACCTGTTATTTCACCGCTACAATATGAGGAAACCCTTAAATAAGACCAATCAGATGACATCATTTGAGGTTTCCACAACAAACCAGCGCTGCGATGTCTATGTTGTGGTATTTTTTTCCCCCCACTTGAGGTCTGTGAGCAGTACACAACTGCCCAGCGGGTGGAGTAATACACTCATTCACCCTATACACTACACACAAACACTGCCATGCATCCATGCACAAACACACTCACACCTACATTTTGAAGACTACGGCTCGGTTTTCTGCACCAAGCAGCCCATCAAGTCCATTTCCTTAACTTGTGGCATCTCCCTTCTCCTCTTCTCCCACAAATCCTCTGCTCTCCCACTGAGGGGGAAAACATGACGACATCCTCCCATTATAACCCTACTCGCTCCCCATTTCTCTTTCACCCCGTTTCGCATGCATCCCATCTCACTCCATTTCCTTCCCTCTCTTTCCTAATAAAAACACCCATCTACACTCGCTTTTTCGCTTTGCTTCCTTGCCCTGTGGTTTTGCGTCTCTTTGAAGGTAATTTATTCATTAATCTAATTCCAGCGAATCCATACCGAAATATCCATACATGTTGACAGTAATATGCCTATATATAGACGAACTCCCCAGAGGATGAGTCTCTGCGGTAAATGAGTTCAAGTGGGAATTAGCTGGTTTGTAAATATGAATTCATGCCTTTAAATATGGCCTGATGACTAACTTAACTGTCATATCGCTATCTTATCAGATCCATGGAAGTACATGATGTGTCTGAACAGCATATTTATAGAGACCAGAGTATAGAGATATTATAATATTAAAAAGGTCCTTAAGATGTTTCAATTCCCTGGTGTATATAATAAGAAATGCTCACTGTCCCGGAAAGAATAGCAGTGTTTGATAAATGATTAAGAAAGCGAAGCCATGCCACTACAAAACTTTGTTAAAGTCCCTGTTATTATCAGCGAAGCCTCTGAAATAACTGCCATTTGTTGATTTCTTTGAAAAATTAATGGCTGATCTCATTAGTTAACCTAGAGATGACATTAATTCAATTTAACCTCTTCGGCAGGGCTGGTTTCACCTTTACAATTATCAGCTAAGCCTACTTAATTCAGATATCAGCTGCGGATCAGGAGGTATTGTGTACAGAAAGACTCTTGAAAAAGATCCCTTTTCTTCTTGCAAAGCAACCCAAAAAGGCAACGAGAATGCTTAATTTGAAGTGGGTGATGAAAATCCTTAACTTCATAACTTTCTTGCTTCATGGCTCCTCTATTTCTGCAATGCGCCCTACATGTGAGTATGCTGTGTGTGCGTAAATTAGTATTTATGTACGTTTCTGGTGGAAAAACAATGTGTATGAGAACATAAAATAGTGTGAGAACATTAACAGTTTTATATTTTAAATTGTGTGTGTGTGTGTGTGTGTGTGTGTGTGTGTGTGTGTGTGTGTGTGTGTGTGTGTGTGTGTGTGTGTGTGTGTGTGTGTGTGTGTGTGTGTGTGTGTGTGTGTGTGTGTGTGAGGAAGAGAGAGCCTAACCCATTTTCCACCATGCCTGTGCCTTCTCTGAGGTGTATTTGGGTGCCTGTGTTGAGCCATGCGTTAAGAACATTCCCACAGTAAATTATGAATGTGTATGTGTGCCCGCCCCTGCTTGTGTGTGTTGGATGATAGTAAATTATGAATGTGCTGAGCTACTGCAGGGGCGATGGGTCCAATGCGAGCGTCAGAACACGTGGCTCATGCAGCAAACATACAAATGTTGGATTGGACAAAAGAAAGAGAAAGATACACCATCCACAATCTGACTCGATTCATATAAAATCTGTGTCACCAACATAGCACAATGTCTCTACAGAAATGGAAATCTTTTTCAAGCTACAGCCCGTGTGATGGAATTTATTTTGTGTTTTATCTTAATTTAGAACTGAAACAAAGGGGGCCCATCTGTTTTGTCATCAAATAAAGCACAGCAGCGCAAAAAGCACTTGTGTCAGCATGTTAGTTCATAAAAAAAACTGGCAGCAGAAAGTACAAACTTCGTGTGTAGTGTGAGCAAACAGATTGCTGTCATAGAAACATCTTAAGATCAGAAACACAAGAAGAAGTTCATTATAAATATACTGTATATACTCATGCATTATTTTCAAACAATCTATTCAGCTGCATTGCTAGAAAATATATTGTGTGGTTTCAAGAGAAAAGTACACTGGACAAACTGAAAACCATTCAACAGCCATAGGAGAGAAGTACTATATTCTAAAAAAAAAAAAACAGATCATTGTGAGATCTAAAACATTTTGGCCGTCAACAGGGTCATGTCTGGAGCTTTTTATGAGCACCCCGCCTTTCCAGCCTGACTTTACAATTTTAATTTTGATTTGGGCCCATGAATATGGAAAGTGACTCTGTGGTTTGTGCTGTCACATCCAAATGAGCTTAATTTCAGTGTGGTGTGTACAGATATGAACCATATCCTTGTGGGTAATGTCACTGTGTCCACAAAGTTTGTGTCCCTGTTCACTGACAGCGCAGCAGGATACCTTCAACTACAGTATTTTCGGTTGAGCACTCATACAGGAACCTCCTTCACAGTAGAGTATGATATAGATGAAGTTGAAGACTCTATACCAGTGGTCTCCAACCCTGCTCCTGGAGAGCTACTGCCCTGCATGTTTTAGGTATCTCCTCACTCTAACACACCTGATTCTAATAATCAACTCGTTATCAAGCCCTTTGACGAGCCTCAGCTGCTTGATAACGAGTTAGAGTGAGGAGATACCTAAAACATGCAGGGCAGTAGCTCTCCAGGAGCAGGGTTGGAGACCACTGCTCTATACACTAAGTTGAAAGTAAATTAGGTACATCCAACCATATTCAACTCTTTAGTATTGTGGTGCAAGGGCAGAGTAAATATAAGAAACAACTTCCACTAAAAATGCAATATAACTCAACAGCACTGTGAACAACAGCCTCCAAATACAGTATGTGCTTCTTACAAAGCTCAAGCCTCCCTTTGCATGTATTTCTTATTGCTGATAATGAAAATAATGTAAGCTGTGAATGGACAGGCAGTGTTAATCTCTGTTATCCATCTTGTGTAAGGATGAACCTCTCCAACACTTCACTTTCTGCTGAGGTATCATGGTGCCTGCAGCACAGAGCTATCTATAGTGGCAACATGTCAGGTCTGCTGAGACACACTCCAGCTCTCTCATTAAGCATACACACACAGATGTAAAAGACAAACATGCCACACACACACACACACACACATACATACAGATGTAAAAGACAAATATCCCACACACAGACAACCCTACACACACACACACACACACACACACACACACACACACACACACACACACACACACACACACACACACACACACACACACACACACACACACACACACACACACACACACACACACACACACACACACACACACACACAACCTCCCCCACTCCCCTCCACCAGTGGTTAATTATCTAGCTTTGATTGTGGGCATGTTCGTCTCACAGTGTTAATTAGAACTGTGAACACTTCATTAATTAGACCGAGCCAGTCCTCAAGGACCTGGGGAATACCAGCACTGCATCTGTGTGTGTGTGTGTGTATGAGGCATCTCACCAGCTTATATCGCTGCATGGGGATCCTACTGGTGTCAATGGGACCCCTCTTGGCTTCATTGCTGAACCTCGCCTCTGGTAGTGCTACTGCACACATCACATGGGCCCATCTACACAGACACAAATAAACAAATTAAAACGTGAGGATAATTAAGACAGACTATTAAGTTGTCTGTCAGATCAGAGATGAGTGTGCAGCACTAATCACAGAACAAAAGCTTTTCTCACTTGTCGTTTTGGGTTTTCTTCAGAGCCCCACCTCTGAGGTTACAGAGACAGCATTCCTGAGAAAACAGAAGGAGAGACAAGTGAGCAAAAGACAATGATTTATCATCTAGGTGCTTGTATCAACACTATGTGCTCTTCTGGGTCATATTCGTGGAGAATCTGCTGAGTTGTTTTATACTTAAAAAAAGGGAGATTCATTTTTAACAAGAAGATGGTTTAGGCCGCCTGCTCTTTCAGCTAAAACATAGTTAAAAGGTGCTCTTACAGTGATACAATGTTTAAATTTATTCCAGCATCATCTTCTCATCAGTAAATCCAGGTAGTATGCAAAAATACAACCAAACAGGTACATCATCTTTATGAGAGCAAACGTGTGAATTATGGGATATTCTGTCTTTAATTTGAGAAATGTTAGCACTAACATCACTGGTAAAAGAGAGAGGTTGTCCACTGTCTTAATTATGGTCATGTTTGTTTATATAATCACATAATGAGCTTATAATTGATTTTCTATTGGGGTGTTTAAAAATGTACATCTGAGAAATTTAGTAATTTAGCAAAACTCAGTTTGTTAAAATAACATTGTCAAAAAAGCCATGATGACATCACACAAGAGACTGGTAAGTTTTCTTACTGCTGTAAAACTTCCTTCTGTGCAGCGATCACATGACCACTGTTCGCTGACATCATCTGCAGGGACACCATAGCAACCTAAAGGAAGCAGAGATTGTTAAAAATGAAAATATAAACCTACATAAGACTTAATAAGACTCTTGATTCTCACTGCAAACTGTTAAAATACTTTAGTCTAACCCAGTGCGCGCTATCAGTGAACCATTCACAGAGAACAGCACACTTCATAGCGAATGCTACGTCTATCGTCAGCTACAAAGAACTGAAGTAAATGCCAAATCCACATTGTTTCCATAAATTTTCAACAGAAAAGCGGCATTGTTCCACTGCACAAGAAACCAAAAAAGCACAGTAATGCAGACAATGTGGAACTTGAGATCTCTATGGTATGTGTGTATATGTGTGAACGAGAATGCTGGTGTGGTTAAACAAGAAATTAAGACAACACAGGAGGAGGAGGGACCGTACATGTATACATATGTGTTAATAAATGCATCTGATAGGTTTGTGTGTTCATATTAAAGAGCGCTCTGTGTGACCACAGCTGACCGCAGCCATGTCAGGGGGGGTCTGACCCCCTGAATGTCGATGGGTTGAATCATCTCAGTCGACTGAGATTCTTTAAGTCGAACCGTCATAATAAATAAACCTATCCTGTAGAAGATAAATATTTCAAAGCGGACAATGTTGTGAATTTATTAAAAAAATTCAGGCATAATGTTTTTTATCATTTATTATTCATCTAAAAAAATTCCAGTCTTAAATAATGTCATTTGTTAATTTATTCTTGTTTAGATTTATTTATGAGTTTTATGTTTAAAGAGACAGAAGTAGGCCGATCCAGCTAAGATGACAGTTTTTTCATAGCAGGCAATGATGTGAACTTTTTTAACTATTTCATTTGTTTATTCACTTACATGTTGTTTTAATGTTTATAGTAGAATTTAAGTATTAGGCTATAAAAGTTTGATTTAAACAGAAATACAAGTGTGCTGTCTGTCTCATGATTCCAATAAATCCATATGGTAGCCTGACATTATATGTCTGCAATTCATCATATGTAGCTGTTGATTATTATTTATTAAATGTTCAAAAATATGTTCCCATGACTCTGTTGCATTCGACTGTTAATCATCATTGAAATTCATGTCAATAAATATTCTGATTGCCAGGTAAGTCTATAGGAGGAGTGAATAGTTGAGTCTTTGTACTGAACAGAAAATCCGATCCAACTCCTATCCAATTCCACTGACAAATTTCTGAGTTGGGTACAACCCTACACTGGCGTGACAGTATCCTTTCATTTCAGACACTTACGCTTCTAACCCTTTTTAACCCATATGACATAGCTGACAAGACATCGCAAAGTACAAAAACTCTATGAAAAACAACAGCCACTTTGAGTCAGTGCAGCACAAACACTTTATGAAAAAAAAAAGTGCTGGTGGTCTCTTAGAGAAAAACAACATTTTGGAATTTAAAAGTAAGACAAATGTGATTCTTTTCAAAGCTGGCAGTTTGTTAAAATCCACAGGCTAGAGACTTTAGACACATAAGCCGGGGGGAATTTTTTATTTGTAACAAACACTTAAAAGTCTGTATATGTCTGTTCTTTTCCTCTACTATCCATCATCAAACCAAACATAAAATCTAAGCTCACCTCTCTTTCCTTTTCCCAAGTTCAAATAACAGTACAGAGGCAAAGCAACGTCAACTTGTACTTATTGTTCAGTCTCAAAACCAAACTTGTGGCTTTTTCATCAGTGTCAAATAACATAGACTTCATCTACTTCTCCCACCCTCTATCCACACACACTATTCAACTAAATACATGTGGAATATGTGCAGTTAAGTTAAGCACATACATAACACCATAGACGCTTCAGACTTAAACATAACGTGGGATCAACATTTATGGCAAGAAAGTATGAGGGATTGCAAGAAATGTCTTTTTAAAGCTATAGGTTCAGGTTCAGGGTGAGAACGAACGTTTTGGGACTCAAAAGTAAGTTTACACACATGGGCTGACTGAAAGCTTAAGATATTGGCAATATGTTTGTGAATAAGGGATTGAGATAAAGTACGTGTATTGGTTCTGTGTTTCTCGTGGTACAGAAAGGCTCCGGGAGTTTTTAAAGAGAGTGTGTGTGAGGGCTTGTTGAATTTATTTGGGGCTTTTGGACAGGAAGTATGTGTGGTGAAGACAGAGGATTCACCCTTATTCAGCTGACGAGGGGAATAAAATACTCCAAACCGCAGGGAAAGGGGGAGAAAGAAGGCAGAGTGAGTAAAGGCTTAAACCCACTGACTCTGTTACAATGACATCACAGAGACAAGCAAAACATGTAGAAACAAACAATGCGGCTCGGTGTGGTAGGTGGTAAATACACACTATCAAATTCCACCAATATCAACCATAGGCGCACCATCCACTCTCTCTCTCTCTCTCTCCACCTATCTCTCACATGCACACACTACTCTTCCCTGATGCATACTTACTTGCATGGACTTGCAGGCAACAGCCCTGGCAGTAGAGCAGAGGGGAGGTGCCATCTTCCTGCAGCAGAGGGTTTGTGGGTGTCGGAGGGCAGTTCTGCTCCCGGAAAGAAAAGCAGATCTCAGGGACCAGGGGCTTGGTCCTCCTCAGACCTCTGCAGGGACGTGTGGAGCCCTCCTCAAGAGAGGATGATTCGGAAGTGTCCTTAGCTATGAAAGGTCTATTGTCCTCTGCTTTGTCTTCAGCCTATGGGAGAAAAAGAAAGGGGTGATTTTTATGTTCCTCTTAAGCCTCTTATTTGGACGGGATTAATATCACAAGGGGAGGTGGATAATAATGAAAGTTGTCGCTCCAGATGTCATTTTAGCCGGTGGCAAGCAACAGGAGCTGGTTCTCTAATAACAAAATGATAAGCTGTGGGGAAAGCATGCAACCTTCATCACATTTTAAAATTAGTATTATTTACCAGTAATTAATTAAGTGCAAATTAATTATTAATACAGACAATAGCAAAGTACCTGAATGTCTTGGTTATGCTTTTACAGTAAAAACTAGATGGTATCTGGGAGCTCACTATACATAAACTCAGCAGCTATGCAACGCTAGACCAGGAAATACAGAATGACTGGTAGAATGGCATTTTTCAACCGATTTGATAAGACTGCGGGATCTTGTTTGAGTTTATCTTAATTTTTCCTTCATTCAACGAACTGACTGATGTTAATCCATCAGGTCAGCAAAATCAATTTCTACTTTGTCAGTTTTTTCACTTTTAAAATGAAATGTGCAATTAAAGTCAAATACCAGATATGTCTCTCTGGACTGGACTTAAATTACAGAAGGACAGGTGAGTTCATCAAAAATCAGTATGTATAATTGGGGGTGTAATTATTACTGGGGTTGGGGGAGAAGGAAAAAAGAAAAATCCAGTCAGGATTAAAATAATTAGCCAGCACAGGTAATATTGAAATCACCCAACTCGAATGTACCTTAAAGGGTATGTCTGATGATTTTCTATATTTTTCTTATTGTCAACAAATTTCAAGTGCAGAACCAAACCAACAATGAAATGATTCTACTAGTAGTATTGTGTGTATCCAAAGCATGATACAGTATATTCCTCTGTGATACATTGTTGCATTGTTGTCGAAAAACTATTAAAAACATTGCTCTGGGTTCCTGCATCTACACATGAGATTAGTTGACAATAATAAAAATATAGAAAATCGCTAACCATATCCTTTAAGGGGCAAAAGCAAAGAGGCCTGCTGTTTGTGACCTGCTAGTATTGATTCCTCCATCTTCAGCTCAGTGACTACAAGATACAATAAAATCATATTTAAGGTGTATTTATGCTTGAGTCTGTATATATCCTCATGTGGGCCATGTTGTAATCAATGTATGCACTAATGGAACTGTAATGTTTTGTAGATACAAGCATCCACCAAAATGACACTAGTCATATATGTGTGCTGAACTCCCACTCACCTGATAGTAGGGCATGAAGAGTGTGCACACAGCACAATATGGCTGCATGGTGGCTGCATGAGCATTGTACTCCCTCTCTGCTGTGAAGGAGCTCTTCCTGCTCTGCCACAGGTAAACGAGGGGTTTCGCCCACGTTTCAATTTCAGTCTCCTCCTCCTCTGCCAGGCTTGCTTCAGGGGGCTCTAAGTGAAGACAAAATAAAGTCTCAAAACCTTGCAATTACCAATTCAACTGGTGTCTCTTTTACTTTTGCCCAACTGATTATTCATGCAATACCGAGTACAAATCTCTCGTCTGGTAGTTTGTTAATTAAGCCTATTCGGAATCTGAAACAATAGCGTGACCTGAATATCAAAAACATAGCAAGCATCATTCTCACAATTGACTTCAGCAGTATTAATAGACTTGCAGCTAAGTCAGATCTAATCCATCCACAGTGGTGACAATTTTCTCCAGTGACCTGAAAAACAGTTTCAATGAATAGGAGCCTGTCTGTTTAATAGGAGCCTGCCTGTTTATACATTTTCTCAAAATGATTAAGAACGCTCATCATCATCATAAAATAGGCTTCTCATAGCCATGGTCATTTCATGGTCATTTCTTACTCAGGGATAAACAACTAAAATGACTGCTGAATAATTCATCCTTCATCACAACCATGGAAATGATTAATGTGACTGTGTGTGTATATATGCATTAGTAGTTGTTAATTGAGGGCCCTCCTCCCTGTTAAAAATATGAAAACACATAGAGTATCTATCACTGGGTCATTTTACTGTGGTAGGTCTAAGAGTTGAATTTGTTGGGTTTATGTGCACATTGACGTCAGAGGAATCATTTGGGGGGACATAAAATGTGAAAAATGAGGAGGGGAAGAGGGGACCGCAAAGTGGAACAGTTCAACATTTACAAAAAGCTTAACTGTGGGAGAACACAAATGTTACCAGATATTACCTAATATTTAAAAATGTGTTGTTAATGTTATTAAGGCAACATAGTAAATATTGTTCACTCTGGTTTCATGCTGGTTACACTATCCATTTAACCAAAAAAAGGTCATCATTTTTAAGAAAGTTGACAATTGGGTCTACAAAAAAAATGTTATGGCAACGTTCTGGTTCACTGCAATGCAACCACCAGAAGTCAAAAGGATCATGGTTTCTGGCCTGGTGTCACCCACTATGCAGCACAAACCACAAGAGGAAATGTCCCAGGGTTTTTATTGAAATGAGCATGGCTCTTGGCTTCAGTGTGTGCATGTGAAACTGTCTGAATGCAGTAGTTTTTTTAGACTAAATCCTTCCATGATACCTTTTAATGAACTCTCTGTGTGTGTGTGTGTGTGTGTGTGTGTGTGTGTGTGTGTGTGTGTGTGTGTGTGTGTGTGTGTGTGTGTGTGTGTGTGTGTGTGTGTGTGTGTGTGTGTGTGTGTGTGTGTGCTCTGTCATAGGCTACTTTCGGGGACAAATTTTAGACTTAGGACTAGTTAATTGGGGACAGCTTGTCCAACTGAAGACAAAAGCCATGACGCCAATTGGGAAAAACCTGATTTTTGAGTCAGTGGTTAGGGTTAGGGTTAAGGTAAGTCTCCAGGAAATTAATGTAAGTCTATGTAATGTCCCCAAACGTGACCCTGATCTGATATATATATATATATATATATATATATATATATATATATATATATATATCTGTGTGTGTGTGTGTGTGTGTGTGTGTGTGTGTGTGTGTGTGTGTGTGTGTGTGTGTGTGTGTGTGTGTGTGGTGTGTGTGTGTGTGTTTGAATGTGCCCACCATCATCACTGGCAGCCTGTTGTTTGACGGCAGTGGGTACAGCCCTTGCAGTAGGTTTCCTGAGTGGGTGACGCCAGCTCTTAGTGGTTCTCTTCACTGACAGGGCAGGGTACTGGCAAACAGGCACCATTGGAAGGTATTAGAGTGCAAATAATCTAGATAAGACTTGTAATGGAAGATTTGAGCACAAGAGTTAAGTGTGTTTGACTGTGTTTGGACAAGACAAAACACTCACAGCACAAACCTCCCCAGGTTCCAGGCCCGATTCATCACACTCGTAGTTGCTTGTATCATTTTCCTCCTCTTCTTCTTCCTCTTCATCAGATGAATCACTACTGGTCTCTCCCTTGGCACTACTTGGCTGCTCTGCCTCTTCCCCATCAGACCCCCCTTCTTCCATATCGGACACCCCGTCCTGTTCTCCTACCCCTATCATTGGGGGTGAAACAGCAGTATCTGAGTGCAGACTCTCCTCTGTCTCCCTCTGTCTCCCCAGCTCATAATCTCCACAAAACCCCAGGGGCTCTACAGCACCAACTGAAACTAAAGAGGTGGGCTCAAGCTGGGCCCAGGTGAGAGGCCCAGCTTCCTCCTCCTGGCTCTCTGACTCACGGAGGTCTTGTTCTGGGTCCTCCAGGTCTGTGACCTCTTTGCACTGTGGTTCAGTCCACATGGTGTAAGGTAGGGGGTCATGAGTGAAGTCAGAAGGGAGTTCTGGGTGGAGACTCTGGATGAGTACTGCAGGACCCTGGGAGTTGAAGTTTTTCCAAATGCTGCTGGAGAAGGGTTTGGGCTCTATGTATGAGGTACAATGTGAAGGGGAGTATGTTGTGTTGTGAAGCTGTAATGCTGAGTGACTGTCATTTTGAGAGCGTACTGGAGGGGAAGGGGCCTGGGGATTATTGTTTGAGGCACCAGTCAAAAGAGAGCCAGTACTTCTGAGACTGAAGACACTGTCTCTTTGAGCTGGGTCCTTGGAGTTATCTTTACTTTCTAACTCTGCTAAGCTGGACTGCTGCTCTGTTTGGGGTGCAACGCTCTGAACTAGGTGGTGAGAGGAGACATTACTCTGTCCAGGAGTAAGATTTTCTAGCTTTGTGTGACCCTTTTCTGCTGCAATCTCTGGCATTATTAGTATTTCCTGGACACGACCAGATGTTATTTTGTGCATAGCATTGCTAGTTAAATGAGCTGAGCTACGTTCTAAACCAGATACTGCTGGCCCGCCACAATTATACGGAGGATCTAAATGCCAGTTGTTGGCGTGTTCTGCAGTAAGAGATTCTTTTGACATCATTGAGTCAGTCTTTGTCTCCTTCTGTTTGGCTCCATGTGAGGATTGGGAGCCAGCTGGCGTCTCCCGCTGAAGCACAGGTGCAACCTGGTGAGTGTACGTTCTAGATTTCGGTCTGTCAGTTAACCCATCGTCCGCAGGGGTGAGGGAGGGCATCTCTTGGGTCAGTACAGGTGGCAACGGACAGATTCCAACCTTATCTGCTGGCTCAGGAGTGAGATGTGGCATATCCCCCGCATTCCTCTGTAACAGAGGAGGGAAAATAATTTCTTCAGTGCTGCTGGTTTTTGAACTGCAATTGTGTCCTGAAGAGGAGGAAGGGCCACATTGTGTGTTACTACCCCCCTCTACTGGCTCAGTTCTGGGATCATAAAGTGCTTCTTTAGTGGAGTGTGGATTGATACGTTTTGGGTCAACAGTGTCCATTTTTTCTGCCTTAGCAGTATCATTAATGTGATTCTCAGCACCTGTGTCCATGCTGCTCTCAGTGTTTGGTGCTAGGCGTAAAGAGTCTTCTCGACACAAGGAACTAGAAGTCTGAACTTCAGAGTCTGGAGGACACAAACCCATCTGTGTATTTGTTGTGTGGGAAGATGAGCTGTGTTTGGAGGCCTCCCAGGGATCAGCCCTGGTAGAGCAATCCTGAGAAGAGAGGTCTTGTGGTTGAGGAGAGCAACACCTTGATTCATTAATTTTCGGATGCATCTGGGTAGCCTCAGGCCAATGTCTGAGTCCTTCAGGAGTCCTGCTCGTGACCCCTGACTCTGAGATGTATTGAGGATCAGGATCAGGATGAGTGTCTGTCTCTGCCTTTAAGTCATTCTTTACTACTGAGGCAGGGGAGGGAAAGGAGCTGGAGCAAGAGTTTTTAGGATCCACAGTAGAAAATCCCAAACGATTACTCTCTACTCGATTTACCTTGACCACACACATCTGTCTGCAAGCACCTGTAGAGGATAAAGGTATGGATAACATTAGTAATATACAATAAACACAAGGAACATAAAAAGGTTTTTCAGTGAATTAAAATGTTCTAGATTGAGGAAGATACTGTAGGCACTCAGATACACTGTCTCAATCATTCACATAATACACACATGTACTCCCTGCCAGGCCAGTTTGTTCACTCTTCAGTTCAAAGTGATATCCAAAGTCTGAAATACCTTTTGGTGCCAGTCAGTCTCTTACCAGAAAGCTGAGCAGAGTTAAGATTCTGGTTGTGCTTTGATTCAGCTTCCCTGCCTTCTTTTTTCCCCTCTTTTTCCTCTTCCTCCACCTTTTCTGCCTTGCAGGCTGGCCCTGCAACAGACCTTCGCACCTTGGGCCCAGGTGGACCACCCAGACCTTTTCTCTTGCTGCCAGTCAGAGCCGAGCTGCCATCCAGACCAACAGGTTCCTCTGTGGTTCTGAGGCGCTTGGAGCGCATTCGAGAGTGGGTGCTGCTGTAGGAAAATAGAAGGAAGGATCAAAGAAGGTTGAAACTCAAAACTCTGATTTACACTGAAAAGCAACGAAGGCAATGTGGAATTTTGTAACTTGAGAGATGTGGGTATTTGAGATTTTCAGTTTCCAGATATTTCTGGCCACATACGTTAAGTCACCAGCCAATACACCAAAGTCACCAACAGGGGCACCAAGCTAACCAGCTGTTGGCTGTTGTCTTATAATCAGTTTAGATGAAATATCCGAGCTGACAGAGGACAAAACTATGCATTTCCATCCTAGGTTCAATCTTATGTTTAAATTAAATATATCAAATTATAAATGCATGTTTAGCACCATATCTACTCCAGACTTAAGCCCCTCCAACACTATTAGCAGCAGTAGCACAATTTTCTTAAAAAGTATTGCATGAATAACATAAGAAACATTGTTTGAGTAAGAATACATTACCCTTTATTGGCAGGTTTTGTCTTGCGGCGCCTCTGCAACCAGCTCTGCAGCTCAGGTGTACTACTAGGAGTGGCAAATGTGTGGTCAATAGGTGTCGAATCTTTGCCCAACATCCAGTTTGCATACCGGTCAGGTTGAAAACGCTTCACAAACGGTTCCATAGATATTTTTACCATGTCCTTGCTACATGTGCACTAGAGGAGGGAAAGAGAACACGGGAAAATATAACCTCTGCTTTAGAAAAACGAGGGGCCTACTTTGTGTGCAAGACCGTCCACTTTGATGCTAAAATCAGAGTCTGTTCTGTTCTGCCTGATACTCAATGAAAAATAAGAATGTTACTGAAATGAACTGCATTTAAACCCAAGACACCTCATCAATTACACATAGTAAGACAGGTTTTTAAGGAAAATTCTCACAACACTGATCAAAGCTGAATGATACCTGTGTGGCAACCTTGCCATAGTCTATCCAGCGCACAGTGGCAAAGTTGGTTGACTCAGCACAGTTGAAACCATGATTGAAGCCAGCATGGTAGCCATAAGGGAAGGTGATCATAAACTCTCCAGCTTCCTGAGTAATCTGTTTGGGAAGGAGAAAGAGAGGGGGGCGTAAAAAGAGATTTAAAAAAAAAAGAAAAAAGCATGAGGAACGTTAGTGGCAGCAAAAGCTGTTTTCACAAAGTTCATAAATAAATGGAGTTTAAATGGCTAGAAGAGGAGGACTGAGAGTAATTTTTCAAAGGGGTTGAGAGCCTACCTTATCAAAGGGAATGCCATACTTCTTCAGTATGGAAGGGGAGATTAGAGTCATCTTGTGACGAAGAAAAGCCTCACATCCCTTGAAGCTATTGGGAAAGAAACCTGATAGAAATGTGCATGCACATGCACACAGACATACAGGCACACAGACACACACATCATTAACAGAGAGACTCAGTAAAAAAAGACAAAAGATGAATAAAAAACTAAATTGTACTAAAATGTACTTTTACTGGTTGCAACATATTAATATTATATTAAAAAATGATTATTATATAATCAAATATTTATAAATGAAAATGACACTTTTTCATTAGAACAACTAAGGAATTTTTTTTATCACTGAATGGTAAAAAAAAATTAAAAAAATCAACCAATTCATCAATAATTTCTTTAAAAAAATGTCTCAATTACACAATTTATCGTAGTCTTCAATTTACTAAATTTTGGTCATTTTAGCTGATAAATGACTTAAACACTTTATCAAGAGTCAATTCATGATCTGTCAATCATCTTATAGCTTGATCAATGAAAACTGTCAATACTATTTTCCATTCAGCGATTTATAACCAGCCAGGATTTGTTGACAACTGACTGCACAATTTACTGTAATATTCATGTGGAAAATCTCATCCTTTTTGCTCTTCACTCATCCAGTGAAGTAATCAACATTTCAAGTTCAAACAGATTTTACATCAACTTTACATGGACCAGACAGCAGAGGCTTCAGCTGTGCATCTTTGAAAGATAGAATAATTTAGTTCCTTTTGTATTTGTATGTATTACTGTGTGTATTAAGTCTACTGCTGTCATACAGTATAGATTTTCCTAAAGTGGTTTGTCAATACAATACTTTCCTTTGTACAGTTTACATCTCTAATAGCAGTTTCTGCATGTTTGTAGTCAGAGCTCATTAGGATGCTGCCTCTTTAGCTTTGCCATCACCTCTAGTGGCCTCTCCCGTCTCTGTTTAATTTATGTGCCGTTCTTTGTTCTTTAATGCAGACCTGCTTCTGTATGCTGAAAACGTTATTTAATTTTTTTTTTAATTACCACCACCTCCCATACCTGTAGCCAGGCGCTCCAGTCTTTTCCCATGCTCAGGGGGGATGGCATACCTGTTAGAGACAACAGAGAGAGATATATGGAGCAAACAGAATTATTTTAGGCGCTGTGTATGAATCTGTGAACATGCATGTTCATTATGGGTGCAGGAAAGCTTTCAAGAAGAGTCACTGCAATTTCAAGACTGCCATCAAGTGGCAGATAAATTAATAAATGCAAGAAGGCATAAAGTTTTATCCACCTTCCACTGCTGATAAAAAAAATAATTTAATCATACAGGAAGGCTGTTTCCCTGGTCTCATCCAAATTTACTGTAAAAGACACAAATAACCTGCCTGCTGTTATTTTTAGGGCCCGAGCGGCGACTGCAAGTCGCCTGGCGAAAGCCCTATTGAAATTGTAATGTTTATTATTATTATTATTATTATTATTATTAGGGCCCGAGCGGCGACTGCAAGTCGCCTGGCGAAAGCCCTATTGAAATTGTAATGTTTATTATTATTATTATTATTATTATTATTATTATTAGGGCCCGAGCGTCGACTGCAAGTCGCCTGGCTAATTAGGGCCCGAGCGGCGACTGCAAGTCGCCTGGCTAAAGCCCTATTGAAATTGTAATGTTTATTATTATTATTATTCTTCCGACATTTCGTGCCCCAATTTCGCCCCTTTCCCAAATGCGAAAATGCTTATACTTTTGCACGGACGTCCGGCCTCATCCGAAATTCGATATTTTTGGGTGGTCGCACATGGTCGACGCAGAATGGCGGAATAGCGCCCCCTACAAAGTCCAAAAATGCCCATAGGGAATTTTGCTAACTTTGTCCTATGCTCACAAAATACACATATGTATTATACCCACATATGCAAAAAAGCCTCTTGACCTCATGACCTCAACCCAACAGGAAGTCGGCCATTTTGGTTTAGATTTTTCCCGCCTAAAATTAACTCCTCCCACAGCGTTCGCCCGATCAAGTTCAAATTAGGTACGCAACATCTCCAGACCTAGCTGAGCTTAAGTTGTGCTCTGCGCATCCGTAGGTCAAAGGGCGTGTCTGCCAGGGCTCAACTAACTTTGGCGTGCTCGCCATGTACATACGAGTGGCTCTCACGCCCACATACTTCATCCAATCAGCTTCAAACTTGCTGGACATGATGATGGCTCCGCCCTGAACGTCCCGATATATTAACTTCCCACGTAACTCATAGCGCCCCCCGGTGGTAACAGGAAGTGAACTTAAATTCATGAAAAATACATAGTTGACCCCATCAACTTCATTCCACTTCTAAAACATGCAGAACCAGTTGGTGAAGCTACATTATGAACACTGTGAAGCTACGATTAATGGCGTCCCTGTGGGGGCGTGGCTACCATCAATTCCTCGCCATGAAAATAGGTTTGGTTTTTTGATGGCTTTATTGAACACGTATCATCATGAAAATTGATACACAGGTCCAGGGTGGAGACCTCTTCCATCTGATAGGGGTGTCGCTCATGTCGCCCCCTAGTGGAAACAGGAAGTGCCATTTTTTGCATCAACATTGTCCGATTCCCACGAAACTTCACATGTGTGATGAGGGACTGACCCTGAACACACCTGCATGCATCCCATTACTGCCCCCTGGTGGATGAACCATCAACATCTCATAACTCCTTCATACTTTGTCCAATTCACTCCATACTTCACATGACTGATGAGTGGCCGCCCTGAACACACCAGACCACACCAGACCATATGTGTAACTACCTGTGACTGCCCTACTGGATGAACGAAACATTGCATTTTTGGCCTCCTTCCAGGTTTTTTCTCACTTTCTGCTTCACGCCACAGCCCCGACATGCCTCAGGCCCCGCGGTGGCATGGGTGAGCGAGGGCCCGCCATCGCCGCTTGCGGCTTTAATTTTAATTGAAATGCTAACTCTACAATTTAGACTGTCTAATGTACTTAATTTCAGTAATATTTCAAAACAATGAGCCAATTTTGTCTCTAGCCAGGAGAAATAACTATCACTAATTCTGTTGTCTAAAGTTGTTTACAGAATCTCATTTTGACCTTATTCTGCATGTTCTCGTGCCACACTGCTGACGCAATCTGAATTCAAACTATTCCCAAAGTTCCCAGTGAGAAACCCTAGAAGCGTGTCAGAATTCCCTCAAGGTTTGAGTAGGCATTCCATTTCACTAGCACCATCCGCCCTCAGGTCTGTGGCATTTCTATCATATCACCTGTCAGCTTAACGGAGCAGTGAGAGACAGGGCGAGAGGCGGAGGCAACCTCAGGTAAAGGTGACATGGGGAGTTGGAGGGGTAAAGGATTGAGAAGAGGTGAGAGGGGTGCATCTTTAAGCCACTCTCCTCCAGGGACGAGATGTCAAAATAGCAGCAAGATGAAAGACTGCATGTCAGTGTGTGTGTGTGTGTGCAAGATGATAAGGGTATGCATGTGTGTGTGTGTGTGTGTGTGTGTGTGTGTGTGTGTGTGTGTGTGTGTGTGTGTGTGTGTGTGTGTGTGTGTGTGTGTGTGTGTGTGTGTGGGTACTTGGTGCACTAGGCTGCTCTTTATGAGAGTGTGTGTGTGTGTGTGTGTGTGTGTGTGTGTGTGTGTGTGTGTGTGTGTGTGTGTGTGTGTGTGTGTGTGTGTGTGTGTGTGTGTGTGTGTGTGTGTGTGTGTGTGTGTGTGTGTCTCTGTGTATACGTGTGTCACTGTCTGGCTGTGACACTGATCCCTGTGGGGTTGCAGGGCTCACTGCTCTAATGAGCAGAACTCCCTCCAGGGCAAGCGGGAGAGAAAAATGGAGCAAGCCGAGCTGAGGAAGAAATAAAAAGCAAATTCCATTTTCATCTACCTGCATTCTTCACCTTCTTTTCATTTTATCACTTTAAGATGTGTCTCATTAAACCCCAGCTCCTCCTTTCTTAAAGAATGTATCTAACCATTATACCAATTTAACCTATGCAAAACCTGGACTGTGACTGCCTTGATCATGTTTCCATGTTCTCTGGCTAATACAGTGGGGTTTTTTTTTAATGAAATACAAATAGAAGTATGTTAACATCAAAGCTAGTAAATGTTTTATCTATACCTAAAAATGGTAATATATGCAATTAATTTCAAGCCCCTCATTGTCTTTTACTTACTAAAAAGGTAAGAAAGAAATGGTCCATCTCTTATTCAGGGCCAGACACACTGTATTGTATTGGTTGACTGGTTAAAATATTTGTTTTTTTCCCTTGTTCCATTGACAGCAATGACAGCTTCCAGGAAATCAAACCATATGCCTACACCCTTTGAGAATAACACATTTACATACACACTCCCTGGATGTGTAATCAAACCCCTGCTCATGGACTTGTAACTATTCTATCAAGCTCACAAGCACCTGGACTCTCACTTATTGCAGGTGGCCACCTCCTCAGTGTGCAAACAAGCACTGAGGGAACAAATCCCTGAGGCCATGTGAAACAGAACGTTGGGGTAAATAAAATGAAAGCTATGAGATTGCATGCATTTTGCAATTTGAATATATTTTCAATCATGAAAAAAAAGATGTGGATGAAGGCTGCAATGTAATGTGGCAGAGCAATGTATGTCCACTTGTATGTGCTTGTATCAGTTAGTTGCAAATTGCAATTTAACCACCAAATGCCACTAAATCCTACACATGGGTCCTTTAATCAAGCCTTATATCTTGTATCTGCTCAGGCTAAACTACAATCACTGGCCCATCTGGCTTGATAGGCAGTTTCATTTGAATCAGATGGCCACCCTCTCTATAAGTGGTGTTTTGTGGAGTTGGGCTCACCACAGCCCAGCAAGCAAGCCACATTCACTTCTGTCTATAATATCACCAGTTAACACCATGTAGCCAGTGTTAGCTGACATGTTTTTAGCTAACAACATGTTAGGCTAAGAACATGATAAGTCATGATAGTCAGGATAACACAAAAAAGCCATAAAGTTTACTTATAATACTTCTATTCTTACTTCCACCAATATGTTGAATATGTAATTAACTGGCATTGGCAGCAGTGGTTTTAACTTTGAATGATACACACAGAAACAAGCATTACTGGCACACTGTGTAAAGTAAGTGGATGTAAACATAGTAGGAGTATAGCACCTCGAGTAAAATAAATACTCATGTGAAGATTACTTTGTTGAGTTGGACTGTAACTTCGTTATGGAGCTGCTGTTGATCAAGCTGAATTTTATGGTATTGCTGGATTACATTATGTTGCACAATTGTCTCTTCTTTATGCATCCACTTGCTGTATACCTAAATCTCTGTTTCACACTAACCAGGACTTTGGCTCTCCAAAGTGGAGATAGTTGATGCTGTACAGGTCCATATCTTCTGTGTGCCAGGAGAAGGTGGTCTTCCACATGCCAAAGTACAGATATGGGGTGTTGACGCCCTGGATGGATACACCACAGTCCTCCTCAATAACATCCAAGATAGAGTTCAGGTGGCCGATGTTCCACTCCTCCACATCCTGTGAGATTAGAAACAGTGGTTAGAGATGCACAGCAGTGGTGAGACTGGTTTATGGATGTCCAGAGTTAATCCTGTAAATTGGTATTAGAGCTGGCTGTGACAGTTTTGAATCCAATCAGTATCAGCAATATAAAGTATAATATAACATCATGCTGCAGGATGATTGTGCCACTGATCAAATCAGCCCTTTTCTCTCCTTAAAAACAATATAACTAATAGCTAATAAGAAGCAAGTGAAATATGAAGCAGAACAAATCAGTAGTTTAATTTCATAAACATCCACATGACAATGAGAATCAGTGAGCAATGCAAGCAGGACCACTTTAAGGGGAAAATGGTCACTTTGCTTCTGTTTAAGTTACAAATGTCAATTGTGCCATGCCTCTAAAGTGATGCTGTTGGCAAGAGTTGCCTGAAGCCAGAAACTGTATTTGAACTTCAGTAACCTTTTTTGTTAATGCTGGAGATGAAGAAAGTTTTTCTGAGCTCCATGCCATAACAGCAGCACTTATAATCCTCTATTCACAGCCATTATAAACACACTGTAGCACAGTTTACAACATCCACCATTAAAAAAAAACTGTGATGCAGGCTGTTTTCATGCAGCCTTTGGATTGTAACTATCAAAGTTTCAATATACTATTTTTAATGTAGGCCTACCATGAAGGTAATTCGTTAAGCAAAATGTGTTTGTTTTTTTAAAGAAATATCAGCTTGCACTCACTAATACTGGCAAACACTCCCTCTTAAATTTTCTCTGTGTTTATTTTCTATGATTATTCAAATGACATCGTTTTTAGAAAGTTAGAAATAAATGTTTTTAATATGACAGTTCATGTATGTGTACAATCCACCGAAGTGATTTTCAATATCAACTCTTATATGAACAGAACCAATTCAGAAAATTAAACCTGACTAGAGATGTCCAGGCACACACTAGATCACAGCAAGGTATAAATGCAATACATACATTAAATTATGACCACATTCATAAGAAAGGCCACCTAGCTCCACCTATTTCTGCCAGTTAAAGTGAGCCCTGTAAAAACTACAAAAAGTAGTAGTAGCTAGAAGTCTTCCCTTGCAAAAAAGTGAATGATATCCGTTTGTGCCATCACAATGAGGGCACAAATGAGAAAACAGGAACACGTTATAATACCAGGTGTATATGCATGTATCCAGATAATTTAGGTACAGATGACATGTTAAAACCAGGTGTTAATGGAGCCTGAGTGACGAGTGATAGAACAGAAAAAACATGTGGAGAGAGGGAAAAGCGACTACCTCATCATAGAGGCTGCCACTGACATCCGCACCATATATGGGTGAGACAAAAGTGAGGTTCTTCCAATACTTTCTTTCAAGATCTTCGTAGTTCAGGTAGCGAGGTGTACAGTACCTGCGGGGAGGAAAGACAGGACCTTTGTAAACTTGAAATGGAGAACATTTGTGACAATACAATGTCATTTTGGCAGCTATGTTGGATAGAGACTATACATGATGATAAATCAACATCAAAGAGACACACATACATCGTTGGTGTTAGTAAGTATCTCCAAGTATCTCCAGCCAATTTGCCAAGTATCCAATCTTCTTCTAGAGGCTATTCTGTACTCTTAAAACATTGTTTAATATTGGTAAGTTTTGTAATATACCAGACCAAATATCCTGAAAACAACAAAAGTTGCATCTTTACTTACTGTAACCACTGAAGGCAAATAAATGCTTACATTCAGTGTTATGTTTATAAAATTTTGCTCTCCTGTCCATAAAATCAAGTCAAGAAACAAGTCCTCTATTATGGCTCTTTTCCACTATACAGTTCTAGCACTACTCGGCTCGACTCGGCTTGACACAGTACCAGGAACGACCTTTTCCATTTCTATAGTACCTACTCAACGTGGGCGGGGTCATCATAGCACGGCTGCGCGAAACAGCCGTGGCTTCATTTTATACGTGACACAAACATATAAACAATGGTGTAGAGTCGAGTCAAGTCGAGCCGAGTAGTGCTAGAACTGTATAGTGGAAAAGCACCATTATACTCACATGTCACTGTTAGCTAGTCGCCTGAACTCCGCCACATTAAGAGGCTTCTTCTGAATGTTGTATTGAGTGAAGAGCCCTGACTGGCCGGCCACCATCTGCTGGATGGGAGCGTCGATCATCAGTTCATCTATGTCATCATAGGTGCGACGAGGCTTCCAGCCTTTAGGAGGAATCACCTGAGGGACAAACAGAGGAATAAATGGCTGTTTGTTGCTTAAAATAAAACAGGAACAGAGGGATTTCTTTTTTTTTTTGGGGGGGGGGGGGGGTAGTAAGCCCTGCATGTCCAAGAGGGCCACTAGCTGATTACTCCTGTACTACAATATGTCACTCTGTGTGTCGGAATGTCTTTATTTTTTCTTAATGACTATTATCGGAGGTTTAAATTTTGCCCAAGTGGAGATTGATAACACTTCCTACCTTCGCCAGGCCTGCGCGGTGTGCACCCTGAGACTCCATGTAAGCCAGGTACTGGTTGAAGTCCTTGAACTCCTCCATAGTAGGCCTGAAGGTCATGATCTTGCAGGTGGGGTTTGCAGGGGTGAACACCTCTGCCCCCGCCATCCTGCCGCCTCACCAGATAAAACCTGAACAAAAAATAAATAAACAAATAGAAAAACGTGCTCCATCATCAACTTATTACTTATAAATTCCAATGTTAATGGATATTGGATTAGCTAAAATATATTGGTTACTTTGTTAGTTATGTAAGGCCAAGTAAATAAATTATTACTTTATTAATTGAAATGTAGTCTATTCTGAAAGCTAAATTGTGTGCAAGGATTATCATACAGAGTAAAATCTTCAAAACTGAAAAAAATAACTGAAGTTTGTTTTTTTAAATAGTGAAATATATTCTTTTTTCAAAGTGCTGAACAAATGTTACTGATACTGTTTAAGACATATATAGTGTAACATTACAGTTGGAAACATCATTTTTATTTATTTATTATATTCAAGTTAATAAAATGTTTTAAAAATCACACTTAAGCACATGTCCAGCGTTTTCTAATTGCTGCTAATTCGCAATTTCATTTTACATTTCTCACACATGACTCATAAATTGATTGATGCTATACAATATTATACTGGTGTTACTGTTAATTAATTATTAATTATAAATCATGGGGAAAATTCATTTTGTATAGTTTATCTTAGTCTAACCCTTTGATGCAAATGTTACATTTATCATACAAATATGTACCACTAAATGTACTTTACAGGTGTGCAACCGGATTATGAAGCAGCTGGTCTGCGTGTTAGTGAAAGTTCACCACTAGATGGAAGTAGAGGTGCAACATGTCGATTTGATCCCTTGATCCTTGCTGATGCCAACAACCCTTTTTCGATTTTTTTCCCATCCACCCATCCCACTCGCAACTCTGACTTTACTGTGTTTAGACAAAGGATCACATTGCCCCAACTGAAGCTGTTATGATGTTCAACCTTTTCACACCGATACTTCACTGCAAACCACAATATAATGGCGTGTGACCCGATTATGTAACAGGCGAGCTGAAACAAGTTGTTATTTAGATCAGCTGCAGTGTTTAGACAGTGTGTTTACATCTCTTTGTCCACATATTTAAACAATGGTTTTAAAAGGTACACCATCTTATTCGTGCGTATTCAAACTATTCTTTATTAAAAACAAACCTATTAACACACTGCAGGGAAATATAATCTCGTCTGAATTTTAACTTCGCTTTTATTTCAACACGAGCTTTTGCAGCTTGGCTTGATCTTTGTTGTCTGCCAAGCAAGCTAACCCAACTAGCCAACTAGCCTACGTTGTTGTGATGCCAAGTAATGGCTGAACAGATAGCGCAGCTCGCTAGCTCTGCTGCCCGGCTCATTTATATTTAGATGGTCACTCTTCGACGTGAATTTGATATGTGCTGCTCAGCGGACCTGACTCGACAGGTCCAGAGAGCAGCAAGGAAAGAGAGAGCAGCAGCTAACTATTTGGCTAGCTAACTTGTGAATGCATGGGAGTCAATGGAGTTTAAATGTCCCTCTGCAAGGTGGCTGCAGATAGGCCCCTAGCTACCACGCTATGTGACTTTGCGTGCTACAAACGATTTGATCTGACATTTGTGCAGTGTCTACATCATTTGCACTCACAGTTAAAGTTTAGTGCTAAACATTTGGACAATGACAAGGCAGACAGTGCGAGATGCCCGCTGGTATGAGAGCGTGCCAACTTATCCGGCTTGCTAACAGCTAGCTGTTGATAGCCCGGCTAATTCTGCACGAGAGTCACCAAATGCACAACCCTTTTTAAACTAAGTGGTATAAAATTGGTTACCGTGCTGCATTTACACTGGGATATAACATGTAGTTCCCACGCAAAGATGCAATATTTTACCTTGATTTAGAAAGACGGAGTCGTGTTGTTGTTTATCTCCTTCCTTGTTCGTCCAGCTGATTCTCATGACAGCTGCTCAGGCTGCTGCTGCTGCTCCGTGAATGGGACGCGTCTGAGACCGGCTGCAGCGCAGATCTACACCGGGAGAGTCTGCTGATGGACACGGCAGACAGGCTGACGGTGCTGCAGGAGCCCTATCCATGAGCTGTGAGATCCACGAAACCCACAGCACAGGAGATGAGCTGAAACACAGCCACCGGTGGAGAGAGGCGCTGCACCTGCATCTAAAGGACACATTTCAGATCATCTAAACTTTGAGATTATGAGATTCTAAATCAATATTTTAGATATTTTCTTGTAAATATCAAATCATTATTTTGACATTTTTCTCGTGGTTTTAGACCTTTTCTCGTTATTATGAGATATTAAGCCATGATTATGATATTGTTATCGTAGTTTCGAGGTCTTGTTATTATGAGATAATATGTCATAATTTTAAGATAAGCTACTTAAGTCATAATTGTGAGATAAATCCTCCGATGTTTTCAATTGGTGGATGCAATGCACTTCAGTATTCATGCACTCATACACTTGAAATATTCTTTTTTCATGTGATCCTTATGTACATTATGTTTAGGCTACTGTAACGTTTTGTTAGTTTTGCACTCTTGTCCTGAGAAACGTTTTAAATAAACCTAAAGCCCCCCTCAACTCAAAAAATGTGTTTGTTCCTTCAGAATGATGTTTGAGCTTCACTGTGCAGAGTTCGACACTATAAGACTGTTTTAACATTAATTCATCTGCTGAAAGTGGAAAGCTCTCTGTGCTCATTGAAGATCTGATTTAGAGGCATGATTTGTGGCATCACGACTAGTTTGGATCCAATTGTAGCCCAGTATTCAACTTTTATGTGGAAACTTGAAGCCTCCAGTGCACAAACACTGAGAATGAAGAGGGAGACATCTTGTGTCCAGCAGTTAAAATATTTTGTATATTCATTCAGTCTGCATGAGTTGGAAGGAGTACATGTCATTTTAAGAATTTTAACCAATTAACTGAGCTTTATTTGGTGGAAAAAACAATATTGGACACACATTAGTATTCAAAGTTTAGCATTTTATATACATCTTAAAACATGTCTGGAGGGGACCTTTAAAATATAAACTGCTTTTTAGGATTTTATTGTTCTATCCAAACAGGTTGCCAGGTTGTTTAGCTCTAGTACAACATGAAGAACATAGTATCTGACTTATGTGTACGGTTAAGTCTATTTATTTTTTGTTTAAATAACAGTTGAAAAATACATACCCATACGTCTATATGTGGAGATTCAAACACCTTATTTTCATCACTGTTTGATGAAACCAAACATGTGGATGTTTGGCCAAGCATGTTGTATACACCATAGTTCATGTTTTATTAACCATTTATAAAGTCATCAGTTACAACTTATTGTAAACCCTTAATTAAAAAGTGCCTTATTAAAACATGGTTACCAAATTATAATGATCTCAGGCGATGTCTTGTACACAAACTTTAATATGCATGTGTAAATGTATGTGGTCTATGTTAGTATATGTTCGTATGGCTGTGTGGTTGATACTCTGGGAGAGGCAGCAGCTGGTGATGATGACGAGGAGGAGGAGGAGGAGGAGGATGAGGAGAAGGACGAGAAGAAGGAGGAAGAGGAGGAGTAGCAGCTCTGGTGGGTGCAGTAACACTCAGCCAACTGCAGGGGTCGCTAAATGACTTTCTGCAAACATGGCTGCCCAGGATGAACTCAGTAAGTTTTTGTCTGCGTTATTGCCGATTAATATCTCTCTAAATGTCGAGTTTGTGGTCTTGTAAAATAATGAATGAACACTCCTGCTTCTTTTTAATAAGCAGGATGATTTGTAAATGACCGTAAAGCTTGTTTTAGGTAAAGACTGACGCAATAAAGAGAGCTAGCTACAATGCTAACGTCAGAAGGCCGTTTGCCCAGTCATGGTCAAAATGAAACTGTCTCACAGGCTATTAATACATTTTCATTAAGCAAACTTTTATTACGTGAGTTAAACAGTTGGATATGTGGGGCATTTGTGTTTTATTGTGTAAGGTGTCACGGCAAGTGAATGCCCAATTATGTTGAAGAGAAACTGCGTGGATAGATAGTCAGTTGTTTTAGCTAGCTGGCTGCTGAGCCATGCCAAGAGAAAGAAGGCAGGGCTGGGTGATGGTCTGCAGCAATATAACAGCTGACAGTACGAGTTTATCACACAAAACTGATCCAAACGCGTCAAGGATTGTTTTTAGTTGACTGTTTTAAGCTTTTGGGTGTTTCATTACCTTTGGGTGAAGCTGAAGGTCGTACAGACCCTTTTTGCTTGTGGGTGCATACACCCAAAGGGTTTATTTCCATATTTGAATGGAAAGCTACTGTCAATTTAAATATAGCAGAGCTATTGTTTTTAAACTGGTCCTGCGTGAAGTGTTTATGGAAGATTTATGACAAATACCACCCAGAAAATAAGTTATACATCTTAATCAAGGTGTGAAATGTGTGTTTTTTAACATGTATTTATTTTTTGGACAGATCAACTGGAGCGTGTGTTCCTTCGCCTGGGCCATGCAGAAACAGATGAACAGCTACAGGATATTATCTCTAAATTCCTACCCCCTGTGCTCCTCAAACTCTCCAGTGTTCAAGAGGGTGTGCGGAAGAAAGTAAGAAGGGTGTTGCCTGTCTCTGTGCCTAAAGAGATTACAGTGACTCTTGAGTGTGTGCTCTTTGACTACATGTCATACACATGTGAATAAATTGCAGTTTCATGTCATCAGAACCTGTCCTTCAAATATATCTTCCTTATTTTTTGATACAAGTATAAAGCAACCATTTTAAAGTTACAAGTCTGTACAGATTTAACAGTACCTCCTTGTGATTCACACATATTCTTGTAAGAAATGTGGATCTTTCTCCCTTGCCAGTGATTGTTCATTTATGTCGTCTGTTTCATGTAACTACTCTGCCTTTTTATGCCCCTTCTACTAGGTCATGGAGTTGTTGGTTCACCTGAACAAGAGGATAAAAAGCCGACCTAAGATTCAGCTACCGGTAGAGACCTTGCTGGTGCAGTACCAAGACCCTGCTGCAGCATCCTTTGTTACAGTAAGAGAGTCTTGTTTTATAATATCAGGCTTAGAAAACTGGGTGTATTATATATATTGATTATATAGTTAACCATTTTATGTGCCCATTGTGCTGAATAGAAAAACAAAATGGTGCAATTTCAAAATTAGTACATTTTAAGATTAAGTACAGCACAAGAAAGGTATCCTATGTAAGGAAGTTAACATATTACTTAACCGGTAATTAGTTATTTATATTGGTGTTTTGGTGTCTTATGTATTAATATTATGATATGATGAAAATTAGATTAGCTCATATGTGCTGAATGTTTCAAATGTGACTCTAGTTCGATTTGGCTCTTTGTGTGCAACATGTTAAAGTAGTGGTCTGTAACTTAGTTTTTACTGTTTCATTCATACTTTTTGCAGAATTTCACCATCATCTACATCAAAATGGGCTACCCCCGTCTGGAGGTGGGAAAACAGTGTGAGTTGGCCCCCACCTTACTTACTGCCATGGAAGGCAAGCCACAGCCGCAGCAGGACAGGTGAGAGGACAAGTGTACTTACACACAAGGATATTTATTATCATTATAGTACAGTATAGTATATAGTATAGTATAGTATGCGTTAAGTTATACACAGATACTACCTCAGTCCTCTTTATTTTGCCTGACCTTTACTTTCTTGAATGAATTATGATTTTCAATTTCTTTTCCATCCTCTTTTTTCTTTTAGCCTAATGCACCTGCTGATCCCAACTCTTTACCATATGAAATATCCTACAGACGCCTCCAAGAATGCATTTCCATTCAACTTAACCGAGCGGCCAAAGACAGTGCAGCTGCTGCTGGAGTTCATGTTAGATGTTTTACTGATGCCTTATGGGTGAGTTTCTACTGTCTGACAGAGGGTCTCGTGTGCTTAACTAAACTGAAATGAGTGTATTCGTTTTTAACATAAACTACAATTTTTGGTAATAAACTTGTCTTCTCTTCTAGGTTTGTGCTGAATGAATCTCCAACTCGTCCTGCTCCCTCCTCTTCTCAGGGGGGTTCTGCGGATGGGACGGTGGCTGCGTCCAGCCAGGGTCTCCCTCAGCCTCCACCTGGGATGAGTGTCTACGCTGCCAAGAGGGTAATTGGGGAGGCCCAGTGGAGCGCAGAACAGCTTGAGCAGGTACACTAAATGACGCTGGAAGATGACAGTAGTGACTTTGTTTTTGTCAGTTTGAACAGGTTATATATTTGCATGTGCTTGCTGAACAAAGCTGTTCTCTATCCCAAAAGGTGCAGCCACTCAATTCAATATGCACAATGTATTTGTCTTCAATATCAGCTAATGACTCCCTCATTCTGTATTTGGTTTTGACAGTGTAAGCTTGGCATAGTGAAGTTCATTGAGGCAAAGCAAGTCCCAGAAGTAGAGACAGTGGTGCACCTGGTGGTGGCGTCCAGTGACACTCGACACAGTGTGGCCACTGCAGCTGATTTGGAGCTGAAGAGCAAACAGAGGTAGGTGAACGAGTTTGCATTATCACTGGTCTGAATGTGCTAGATCATTTTTCAAGTCAACAACTAGACATTTATACAACAAATCCTATTCATCAGTGTATAGATGTTTCCTTCTTTTCTAATGTTTTTGTTTCTTGCGAAGCTTTGCATGTTTATCAGACTGACCTGATGAGCAGACCTTTATTGACATCACTGGTTATGTCCTTGTTTTGTTGTCTTCCAGCATCATCGATTGGAACAATCCTTTAATTATCAACAAGATGTTCAAGGTGTATCTGGGGGATGTTCCTCTTAAATCAAAGGTTTGTAAGCTCAGTGTTTTAACTTTTGAATGTTTTTATGATTTAGTAAATATTCAGTGTTAAATACTGTTATGTATGTGCACTAGGGGGGCACTGTGAAGCAAGAGCTGAAACACGAGCCAGTGAGCACTAGAGTCAAATTGAAGATCCTGCCACATCTCCTACGGTCACGCCTTGCGGCAGAATGCTTTCCTGCTAATATTCAGGTAGGCTTGTTCCTTTTTGTGAGGCTGCTATAAAATGCCTCTCCAGTGTACTGTATAATCATTCTTACCGGTTTCCTTTCCTCTGTAGGTTGTGTATGACGGTCTGTTTGGAGCCAACACCAACAACAAACTGTTGTCTCTCACCTTACAGTTTGTCCATCACATCTGCATGGTGTAAGAAAAGTTCACCTTTTCATTTGTATAGATAAATCCAGGATACATATATTTCCATCAAAAAGTAAGTATGTTTGTATTTTGAGGTCTAATTGTTTTTTACCCTGTTTTTCAGGTGCCCTGACACTAATAAACCTTTAGGCCTCATGCTCCTAAATGGTCTTACCAAGCTCATCAATGAGTACAAGGAGGTAACTTCAAACAGCAACATTTAATCAGCATTTTCACGTAATTAAGTTTTTTTTAAATACCTAATAAACAACGTGTGTCCTTCCAGGATCCAAAATTACTGTGTGTTGCATACTCTGCTGTTGGGAAGCTCTCAAGGTATTATGAAGAAACTAATTCTCTTTTTTTTCTCTGTAAAAATTAAAACATGTTTCAAATTTTGCAATGAAACATGAACTATTTTTCACTTACTCTTTTTTTCTCCTTCTTTTTAGCCGCATGCCACAGCTGTTCACAAAGGATATCGCTCTTGTACAGCAGTTTTTTGAGTCCATGTGTAAGGTAGGTGAAAGATCTCTCAAGAAACTGACATTAAAGGCACTAAGAACTCTTTACTCTTTTTTTCATAGCCTCCATTCAAAGCAAAGCACAGTGGTGTATCTGTTACTAATATATCCAGCACCCTGTTTTATCATTAGGAGGAGCCAGATGTTCGTCTTGCCATTCAGGAGGCTTTGTCCATGATGGTTGGAGCTTATGCCAACCTACAGGGGGCACTACTAAACCTGATGGAGGCCCTGGTGGCTGCATATATTGTAAAGGTGAGTTCATGCAGGCAACATCATTGATTTGAAGATTTGGTTCTTAAAACAGTTAGATGTTGACAAAGTAACAAAGCATATTAGGCAAATAAATCCTCAGAAAAGTAATTATTATTATTATTATTATTTTTGGTTCTGATTTTTCTCTTTTTTGGACAGCCGGAGGTGCAAGTTCGTCAGGTGGCCATGAAATTTGCCAGCACAGTGTTTGCACCTGATCATGTGCCATCAAGATACCTGCTGCTGTTAGCTGCTGGAGATCCGTAAGTCCCAAAAACACTCTATACACACTTAACACATTTATTTACATCATGTCATATTCATAATAAGTGGGAATATGGTTCAAACTAAAAACTGTGTGCCAACGGTTTACTTTCCTGAATGGTGCAGTAGGTAAAATATGCTGGTGCTCTGTGTTTTAGGAGGGAGGAGGTGTGTGGGGAGGCCCAGAGGGTGCTGAGGGCGTTTCCTACCAAGAGCTCAGAGAAAGAGGGGCCAAAGCCAATGCCCTCCTTTCCAGACATGGTGGCCTATGTCCAGGAGAAGGTGAGGCTCTGCATATTTTTAATTTTCTCTAGGGCTGTTCATACAGTACATGCAGTTAAAACCTGAATCCCAAACCAAATAATTTTGTGGTCACTGCCCATTTTTTAGGTTTTTGGAATTTGTTCATTTGATAACAGTTTTTATCTTTTTTTCTGTTGGATGGTATTTTCCATGTATTTTTTATGTCTAATTCACCATCATCAGGCATCACAGAGGATCAAGACTCCAGCTAAATACATTGTTGGAACATCCACCATTCCTTTCAACCCATCTGCATTCGCAGAGGTAAAAATTAATTGGTGGTCAGCCTTTTATATCCATTGATCCCGATATGGACTGATAGCTGCTGTACACATATTGTTTAAAGTAAACTTAATTTCTTTCCCCAGATTGTGCTGTACCTGAGGATGTGCTTGGCCTACAGTGCAGGGGCCACATCCCTCTCCACACGCATGGTAGACATGCAGGATGATGCACCAGCCATCGGCCGCTACGTCCACACACTGCTGTCCTCTGGGCTTCAGCCTTCAGTGTCAAAGGGTTCAGAGGCAAATCCAGTGCATGTCTACATCGATCTGCTGCAGCAGCTGCTGTCTGCCGTAGGAGGTGAGAGAAATTAACCTGCTCTTTACTAAAGATCATGATACTAAATGAACAAATCAGGTCTCCATCATTAATATGGTCCATTTAGAACATTTGAGGAAGGAATAAGAATCACATTTACTTCCTGTTATGTTGTTTTTAATCTTAAAAACGGCTTGCTTATTTGTTGATTGAAGCTGTCATTGTTCATGTATTGGCATTGTAAAAAAACAAGTTTTGTCATGATCATCATGGTTGGAAGTTGGAACCACTTTTCATGTGTTATTTACTGCACTTCATAATTAATCTCATCATTAATCTCTCAACAGGAATCCCAGTTATGTACTGTCTGTTGGAGGTGGTGTCTGTCTGCCCAGAGAAACTGGCTCACAAATTTGTTGATAAAATTGACTGGATTAAAGTGAGTATTTTGTTTATTTATCTAGATGTGGGATAGAGGCAGTTCTACATTGACATTTACTGTGCACAGACCCTTTCGATCAGCCATGCAGCCCTGTTGTTAGAGGGATGTGTTACTGCTTTCTTTTTTTGTGGTTTTATTTATATATATTTTTTGCTGATCGAAATAAAATAAATAAATCAATAAACTCAATTCATTAGTGCGATAAATATCAGCATAACTAAACAATTAGTCCATTCATTCTGCTGCTCTGTGATATAGTAAAACATGACACTAATTCACATTTCACAGCTGTCAGTGCAATCAGCTGCAGTAACAGATGCTTTCTTCTCCAGAGTCTGATGAACACCAATAAGGAGGACATGAGAGAGCTTGCAGCCCAGCTGTACGCTGTGGTGGTTTCCACAATGACCGGCAACGAGCTGCAGATGGCCGTGCACAACCTGGTCAAAATCACCAAAGACAACCATGTAAATTACTTTCTCTCTATTGAGCACAACGTTGTTTATTTTACTGTTTATTTGTCCATGCATGAATTGTTATTGATTTTTGTATTCTCCACAGAGTCCTGAGACTCAGCACGGTGCCATCTTGGCTCTTGGTTACATGGTGGGAAGGTACATGAGCAAGAAGAATGCTGTCACTTCTAGTGAAACTAGCCACAACATGGAGCAGCAAATGAGCATCATCTCCCAAAAAGACGATGAACTTGTTGCCATGGCCACCAAAACAATTGGTACGTAGACAATTTTGGAAGAATTTCCTGTAATTTATGGTCTCTGGTAGCTCCTGGAGTACAGTCCATTGATGATAAATTATTGTTGAATGTATTTTTCATCTCCTACCTCTGACAAACATCTTTTTATTTGCAGATGTTAAACTTTTTGTTTTAGGGCTGTATGATATGACGATATATATCGTGTGATGAGAGAAAAATGTCTATGTACATATCGTTAATTTCGTTGTGACGCAAATCACTCTTTACTGCATATTTTTGGATTTTATTTGGAGTCTGTCCATATTTTGGGTATTTCTCTTCTTAGCTATTTACTTGCAAAGCTTGTATTGCACTTAGAGTAATGTAACAAGTTTAGTTGTCATCTCCCCAACAACGATTTTGTCTTCTCTCCAACGCTATCTGTCTCTGCTGCTGTGCTGCACAGACATGGAGGGCTCTGCCCCACCCGCACTCAGAAAGAGGAGAGAAGCAGTGAGACGGCTAATCTGTTTGTATGGGATCATCCACTCAAGTATTCTTGTATGTCCATCTAGGTTCCTTCCTGGGCAGCAGCACTGCTCTGCTGACAGTAGCAGCGTGCACAGCGCTGGGAGAAATTGGGCGTAATGGCACCCTCCTGATTCCTGCAGAGGGAGAGGGTTTCACCAAACTGTCCACAGTGGACAACCTTCTGGCTCGTATCCCATCTGGCAAGGAGAGCACCAAGGTAACCACAGGCTCCAGTGAAGAAAGTGGCTGCTAAGATACTCTCGGTCATTGATGACAAATTCACCAGAAGTGTATCATACTGCACTCATACTGTATGTAATAATGGTAGATCTTCAGCTAAATGATATGCCACTTATATTGTCATTATTGCACATGTGTGTCTTTTGTACGTACGTGGTCCAGATGAAGGAGCGATCAATCCAGACCTTGGGCTACCTACCAGTGGGAGATGGAGACTTTCCTCACCAGAAGAAGCTGCTGCAGGGACTCATGGACTCTGTAGAGGTGTGAAACATACTGACAACAGTAGCTTTGACAATAGAAGTCACACAGCAACTAAAACAGTCAATATTAACAGATTATTTGGGAGTATGAGTTGACAAAAGCAACTTGAAATGTTTTCCAGTTGATAAACATACAACTGCAGTCTTTCGAATATGAAATGTAAGTGAGAGGTCTCAAGCTGATCTATAAATATGTTAAGTTGTTGCTGATTTTTATATAATAAGATCATATCATCTGCATCCATGTGAAATAGACCTACTGTGAAGCTGTCTGAGTGCTCATTAATGACAATATGTTTAAACCCCCCCTCTCTCTCTCCAAGGCCAAGCAGGTGGAGCTGCAGTTCACAGTTGGAGAGGCTATCACCAGTGCTGCCATAGGAACCAGCTCTGGAGCTGCAAGAGACCCATGGACCTGCACTGAGGAACAATACAGCCCACCACACAGTAAGGACTTTTAGTTGTAGTGGGGTTGTATTTTCAGGCTTGGAGACGTTGTTTACAAGTTTGTAATCTAAACAAAGCATTCCTGTCTGTGTTTGAAGTACCATTGCACTGAGTCTTTTTCTTTTTCTTTTTTTTTGGAAAAAAAAAATCTGATCTGTTACTCATGTATGTGTTATTGTTTCAAGTAATCTTTAGAAGTGATTCAGTATAATAGTTTGCATTATGACAGTGGTTGTTACATTGATTTGCATGCAGCTTAAAGAAATGCTTTCAGCTCTGCATGGTAGTAATGATTATATATATATATATATTCATAAAGAAAAATATGCCTTGGGACAGTTTAAATAGTTCAGCAAAACTCAATATGCAAATTGAAGACAAGAAAATTATTTCAGTTTCTTGAACAACATTTCCATTTTCACTGTCAGATGGGAAAAACAATGATGTGGTTCCTTGGGTCCTCAACTCCATCCTGTCCAAGTACATACCCAGCCAGAACCCTCATGTCCGGCAGGCAGCCTGCATCTGGCTGCTCTCACTGGTCAAGAAACTCAGCCAACACAAGGAAATCACGGTGTGTGTGTTTGTTTGTGTATGCTATTTTCATGTGTGAATGTTCTGAGAAGTAACCAACGCTGAACTATTGTCTCTTATGAAATGGTTTAGAACATTGTTTTGTGTTTCATCCCGTCAATCAACAGGGCTCCAAATCGTCAAATTCTGTATTTATCACTTTAAACTGCAGGTATTACATGAGGATTTGCTTTTTTGAAGATGTAGCTTCCTCGTCTATCTTTCCTCAGGCGTTGAAAAAATCATCACTGCTTCAGAGCTGTTTTTTGTTTCACATTTTCACAAAGCGTAAATGACTTCTCAGTTGGCAGACATTGCAGGCAAATGTCACATGTCAAATCTCTCTTTGTTATAATTCAAAAATGTATTCTTCCTTTTTTCCTCCAGTCCCATTTGAAAGAGATTCAGGTGGCATTCATCTCTGTTCTGTCAGACCCAGATGGTAAGATATGAGTTCAGTTGGCATGATCTAATTTTTTTTGTTTGTAAAAAAACAGTTGATCTGCTCATTATTCAGTACAACATTACAACACAACTCTGTACCTCCTAATCCTTCATTTATCCCTTCTTCGGGTCAGAGTTGAGTCAGGATGCAGCATCTAAAGGCCTTGGCCTGGTCTATGAGATGGGCGGAGAGGGTGACCAGCAGGAACTGGTGTCCACTCTGGTGGAAACACTCATGACTGGCAAAAGGTGAGTGGATGAGTACAGAGAGAATCAAAGAAAGTTAAAGTTTTGTGCCAGTAGGAGAGAAGACATCAGGTCCGAATTTTCACAGACTGCATGGACATTAAATGCCTATTTATCTGTCCAAACAGAGTGAGACACGCTGTTTCAGAAGACACAGAAGTGTTCCAAGGAGAGGGCTTGGGAAAAACACCTGATGGGTAAGTTATACACCACCACTACAAGACAATATTTTCTTGATTTTTCCAAATTTAATTCGAAAAAGTTACATACTAGTTGAACTTGTGTCAGTGTATGTGTGTGAGCTCTGACCATTTTTTCCTCTCTGCATTGATTGTTCCTGGCAGCCACAGCTTGTCAACATACAAGGAGCTCTGCTCATTGGCCAGCGACCTGAACCAACCAGATCTCGTCTACAAGTTCATGAACCTGGCCAATCACCATGCCATGTGGAACTCCCGCAAGGTACTCCACACTTTGCTCATCCATCAAATGTGTTCCTTTTTCTACTTTCTGGGTTTGTCTCACCTTTGCTTCCGCCTGACGTCTCTGACCACTCATACTTTCAGGGAGCAGCTTTTGGGTTCCACATGATCGCTGCCAAAGCCGGGGAGCAGCTGGCTCCATTCCTCCCCCAGCTAGTGCCCCGTCTGTACCGCTACCAGTTTGACCCCAACCTGAGCATTCGTCAGGCCATGACTAGCATCTGGGATGCCTTGGTCACTGATAAGACCCTGGTAGGAGCACAAATATTCCCACAAATACATGCACATCACGTATAAACAAATTCTTCAGAAGGGATCTCATGATGTTTTTTGTCTGGTGTGTTTCAGGTGGATAAGTACCTGAAGGAAATCCTACAGGATGTCATATCTAACCTGACCAATAGCACCTGGAGAGTACGTGAGTCCAGGTAAAGAAGCAATCACTGACTAAATATCAAACTACTAAGACTAAAGATTCACTCTTTTGACATAACTGTATTTACTGTGACTGACTGTGTGTAGAAATACATGCTCCAAGAACTTCCCTTTTCTCTCATTGTGTATTATTTGCCTTTTTGTCCTTCACTTCTTTCCTATGTTCTCTTTCGATGACAATGCTGTATTGGCCCGGTCTGTTGTAATTCCAGTAACTGTCTGATCATAGCAACTAGTGTCACCATCTCAATAATTGTAATGTAACAGTTAAAATGATTGTACTGTTGCAGCTTGCTCTGAAACACAGTGCCAACTAGAGGCCTGTACTGTAATGTAAATGTTCAAAGAAGCTTGGATTTTGTTTCCAGCTGCCTGGCCCTGAATGACCTGATTCGTGGCCGCCAAGCTGATGACCTCATTGATCACCTGGCAGAAATGTGGGAGACACTGTTCAGAGTCCTTGATGACATCAAAGTGAGCACAAAACAATACGAATCAATGTTTTCATTTGCCAGGCACAAGGAGATGGGAATTTGTAGTTGGTTCATTGATTTTTGTTATGTTGCAACATACTGAAGATGGACTCACTGGATGATGAAATCATAGCATATAAATAATGAAAAGGACATGACAGACACAACAAACGATATAACCGCAGAGTAAATATAACATGTCACAAGTATAAATTCATTCAATTGTGTTCTTTTCTGCCTTTCAGGAGTCTGTGAGGAAGGCTGCAGACCTCACACTGAAAACACTCAGTAAGGTAAAACTGTTCATTACATCTGGCCTATGTGTACGCTGTATGTTTGAATGTGTGAATATATATATATACATGACCAAGTATCTGTCCCCTGACACTGTCTCTCTGTCCAGGTGTGCGCTCGTATGTGTGAGTCTTCTGGCTCTGCAGCCCAGAGAACTGTGGCAGCACTGTTGCCGACCCTGCTGGAAAAAGGAATTGTTAGCAATGTCTCAGAGGTCCGCTCACTCAGGTAAAGCCTGCAAATGTGTTAATGTGTTCTTGTTTTTTTTTGTTCCACTCTGTTTCTCAACTTTTTAGCAATATAATAAGTAGTGTTTGTTTTTGCAATCACCTTGTTGTAATTTGGTGCCATCGGTGTCTGCCATGTTATCTCTTCCACCAGTATTCAGACTCTGGTGAAGATCAGTAAGACAGCCGGTGCCAGACTAAAGCCCCACGCTTCCCGACTCATCCCAGCCCTGCTTGAGGCCCTCAGCACCCTGGAACCTCAGGTCCTCAACTACCTCAGCCTCAGAGCCACAGAGCAGGAAAAGGTAACCTCAGCAGTCTTCAGGATCCTCACACTATGTCTGATAACCAAAGCCTGTACGTTTTATTACAGGTTAGACTTCAAATTGTCATGAGTGTTTTTTCTGTCTCATCAGAGTGCCATGGACGCTGCCAGGCTGAGTGCTGCTAAATCCTCTCCAATGATGGAGACTGTTAATATGGTAAAACAAAATATATGTATAATTGACTTCTAGTTACTAATTTTAATGACTTTGGGGGATTTTGGACCCAGTTTCTAGTCATCCCAGAAAGGAATGTGAGGTTTCCACTTGTAAAATATGAAAAAATGACCCAATGAGATGTGTTTCGTGTGTTTCTCTGTTCAGTGTCTACAGCACCTGGATGTTTCAGTGCTGGGAGAGCTGGTTCCCAGGCTCTGTGAGCTGCTCAAGAGTGGAGTAGGCTTGGGCACCAAGGTATGTTAGTATTAGTAAACAATTTCTAGATAATATAAATGGTTGATTGTCCCTTATATCCCTTATGTATGTGAAGATATAATGTGCCAAGTTAGCCGACTCACATTTGTCACTCCTTTCTGCACAGGGTGGCTGTGCTAGTGTCATTGTGTCCCTCACAGTGCAGTGTCCCCAGGACCTCACTCCATACTCAGGTACAGCACAAGTATTCAACAATATTTAATATGTTTTCCATCTGGTGAAAGTGAACTAATGACAGTAATGTTTTTGGTGTTACCAGGTAAACTGATGAGCGCTCTGCTGAACGGTATCCATGACAGAAGCACTGTAGTACAGAAAGCGTTTGCTTTTGCTCTGGGCCATCTAGTCAGGGTAAGCGCCACTATCGTTAAGTAGTATTATTACATTATTTTCACCATATTATGCTCTGACATGGTAATTTTGGGTTGTTCTTGTTTGCTCCATCAGACAGCAAAAGACAGCAGTGTTGAGAAACTACTACTGAAGCTCAACACCTGGTACTTGGAGAAAGAGGGTGAGACAGCAGAAAATGTTTTCTTCACTTGGAAAAGCCAAAATATAACAAGTTGTTGCTTTAAACCAAACACTAAACTTCATACTGATACACACTCTCTGTTTCATCGACTCTCCCTTACATTCACAGAGCCTGTGTATAAGTCTTCATGTGCGTTGACCGTGCATGCTATCAGCCACTACAGCCCCGATGTGTTGAAGGGACACGCAGGAGTGGCTCTGCCGCTGGCCTTCCTGGGCATGCACCAGGCGCCAGGTCCTGATGAGGAGAAAGGAGAGAGCCATGATGCCACACTGTGGGCTGAGGTGTGGCAGGAGAATGTGCCAGGTGAGGAATATACATACAATATGAATTTAAAAAATGAGGTCAACTAAAATAAGCAATAAACAAACTGCTTGAAATGATTGAAGGCAGAAAAAGCAAAACCACTCGCACCAGCTACTAACAGACATCATTATTATTATCATTATTATTATTATTATTATTATTAATAACATAAATACACACATCTAAGGTGAATTAATGTGAAATATTAATAAAATTCAATCATAAAATCTTTGTTTGCTTGTGACCATGTTAATTCTTTCAACTTTTCTTTGGTATCAGGAAGCTTCGGAGGAATCAGACTGTACATGACAGAGCTGATTGCTATTACACATAAAGCACTGCAGTCCCAGTCCTGGAAGATGAAGGCTCAGGGTGCAGCTGCCATGGCAACCGTTGCCAAGGAACAGACTGGCTCATTGGTGGCACCACACCTTGGCTTGGTGCTGACAGCTTTAATGCAGGGACTATCTGGACGCACATGGGCTGGCAAGGTGATAACTGCTAATACAACAGTTGTGTTAAATGATGGATGTGGTGATATTCTGTTTTTTCTTATAATAAACATCTTAAGTTAATTTACATCAGAGCTTTATAGTTTTTAGCACCATTAGTCTGAGTATTGTTTTTCTCTGCAGGAGGAGCTATTGAAAGCCATCGGATCAGTAGCTTCCAAATGCAGGTGATACACAGTGCAATATTCTGTCCGTTTATTCCCATAATTACCTGTTTATTTGAAGGAAAAGAGTAATTTATTGCCTTTTTAAACTTTATTTCTTCCATTCTTCCTCTGATGTTAGCGCGGAGCTACGGAAGCCTTGCACAGGCCAGCCCACCATCTCTGAGGTGTTGGAGGTTGTATTAAAGGAGTGTCGTAAGGAGAATCTGGTGTATAAAATGGCTGCTCTGCGCTGCGCTGGAGACGTCCTTCACAGCATCCAGGAGGACCGTTTCAGCGACATGGCTGAAATCCTTTTCCCTCTGATCAAGAAGGTAAGCTGACATCTGCTTGTTTGATATCACCTGTTGTATCATGTTCAAGAGATGTCTGATATCTGTCATTATTGTGGCTCTTAAGGGCATTTTCAGGAAGCCTTTTAACAATGCTCTATCTATCAATCACCTACTTTACCCACAGAGCTGCCCAGAGAGTGGTGGCGCATCACAGAGGTCACGGGATGATGATGATGATAGAGATGAGAAGGAGAAAGAGCTGCAGACTGAAGCTCTGCTCTGTGCTTTTGAGACGATGGGAAAATCTTGGCCCAGGAACCCACAGACCCAGGGTACGTTGTCCTCACATCAGACAAAACTGGACCAACATGCACTTGGATTAGAACTTTTTGTTTTTTTACAACAATATTATGAAGTTTGAGTTTGATGCATAAAATCATAGTTTTACTTTTCCCACTTTTTGATGCTGAACGCACTGCTGGATTTTTTAAAACTCCACTTTGAAAACTGTCCTCTTCATTTTCAAACATGTCACAGTTAAAGCAGCTAGATTTATGCTGCTTAGTTTTTCTTATCTGCTGCCAGTATAAATCACTATGTTAAGTATTTTTGTTTGGTTTGTAAGAAAATGAAAAAATGTTCATGTAGCCTTGCAGGATATAGAGATAAAATACAGTAGTCTGAGACCACTTAGGAAAGTGGTCTCAGACTTAAGCCAGTCATTGTTTCTCACTTCACTTTACATGTTGGATGAATACTCCCATTGTAGTGGTTATTCACCAAATAGGTCTGGGATTGAGTAGAATGTGATCTACCTATAACTTTTTTTCAAGTGCATATGTTGTTAATATTGCCAAATAGGCAGATTTTGCCAACAATTTCAACTACATCATGATATCTCTCTAAACTCTAAAAGATTAATCTGCCTGATGCGGAGCTGAAGCTCAGTGTCAGAACTACAGTGAGATCCAGAGTTACCCTACAGAACCCAGACTGAACATGTGACCTGAACTTTGTGTCTGTTTACAGGTCGTTTCCAGGTGGAGGTGTGCCATCTAATGTGTGAGAAACTCAAGCTAAGCACCTGGAAAGTCCAGCTTGGTGTTCTACAGTCCATGAAGGCATACTTTAAGGGGTAAGGACCAAACAATTAATGTTTTATTAACTTGACTAATTTATTGTTATCTTTTCTTTAAAGATATCCTAGTGACTCTCAGACTATTTTGGCTGATCAATGTGTGTTTATGTTTTTCCAAAGGTTATTTGTCTATTTTGTTTCCTCAAAAAAGTGTTATTATTCATTTTTACGACCTAAGGCGCCCCTAAAAAAACCTTTTTAAAACCTAAGGCATTGTTTGAAAACAGCCTCCTAAAACCTGAGGCAAATAGCATGAAAAATAAAGCATCTCATAATGCATTTCACATTCCCTACGTGTATTTTAGTGAATCAATGCAGACCTCATCTAACGCGTGCTCACATTGTATCCTGCTCTAATGGGAGTAGCACACAAATGTCCAGTCTTAACGGATAAAAACTCTCGAATTCACAAAAGTTTTAAATATTTTTACTTGGTTATGAGATATTTTTGAATGTGATTGCAGGATGTCAGGAGACATTAAACATCAATAGACTAATCTGTGGATTGTTTTGACAGTGGATCTTGCCTTGTTATTTCCTCCAGAAGTGGTAGCTGGAAGCTTGTCCACTTATGTTGAACAATGACAATCTTAGCAAAAACTAAAATAAACTAAATATAAATAATAAAATAAATAAAGTAAAAACTAAATCATTTTTCTTTGTTTAATCCATTCATTCTTTGGTACAGGTTGTGTTGATTTCATATATATTTTTGTTACATACTGCTGGGAAGTACTGAAAAATATGATAATAACTGCCGGCTGTATTTTTTTTTACTGGTTTTCCATCATATTTTCATACTTAACGTAAAAGACAATAAAATGTCAAAAAGGTTTACCCTGCAGAAACACCGGTGTATGTTTTTCATCTGTTTTTTTTTTGTTTTTGCAGGTTATTGCTGCTGGAGAAGGGCAGTGAAAACATTGATGCTCTCTCTCAGATCCTCACAGAGACCTGTGCTGCTCTCACATATCCTTTAGGTAAAGGCCTCACAGTGTCAGTGTACTATCATCTATTCTAATGTGCATTGATTTAATTAACACCTTTGTGTCATTTTTTCCCTCCAGAAAACAAAAGTTATTCGTCTGTGAGGACAGAGGCCTTGTCAGTCGTAGACCTAATCGTGAAGAAAACTGGAGGTGAGTGTTTTTTGCTGTCAAGACTGTCTAATTCTAAACTGATCAATTGAGTTCAGTTTGACAGTTATATGTTAATATGTTCTTTGCAGGGAACAAACTTAGATTTTTTATTGCACATTGTTTTGTGTAGCCAGCCTTTCTTTAGGTTGGAACATCCTTTGTCCTCCTTAAGGAATTGTTCTCTTTTCTTACGAAACTCAGCATGTTTGAAATCTAACCACAGATTTTTTTTAAATAATAAAGTCTTGAGTTATGAATTCTTGTATTCATGGTTTGAGATATATTAAAATGGATCATTGTGTGTAACATACTAACTCTTTTTTAACTTCTCCGTGGGCCCCGGCATGGCTGATGGGCGTGTTTTTAATAACTTATGTTGGTGTCACTGATTAAACTGTCTTGTGTGTGTATCTGTGACGTTAACAGAGAGCGAACAGTGGGACTGTGTGTCCGTGAAGAGCCGGGAGCAGCTGCAGCGCTCTCTGTCGACGCTGCAGTCAGACAGCAGACCCGACCTGAGGGATAAGGCCCAGGAGCTGCGCAGACACATCCAGAGTCAACCCTGAGCGCAGAAACACCTCCCCGAGACAGCCACACACATGCAGTTACAAACACAACAGAATATAGCATCAACTTCTTTTCAGTTCATAATCAGTAAAACAAAACATACATTAGCACGCTCCCCTTTGATACAGCTGTCTTCTCTTGTATTCACAAATCTCTCCGTCGTTGCTTTACTTATCCATATTACCTGTGGGCTTGTGCAAAGAGACTGCTCCACTCCAGCTGACTGACTGATTTGTGCTTGTGGCTGACGAAGCTTGACCTCGAAGCTTGAAGAGAACAAAAACAACTTGCTCGGAGTCTTTCCTCTGACAGTGATGAAGGGCAAGGCTAATGTAATGTGTCAAGTTTTATTTGGTTCATTTAAATGGACAGTTACTGTAGGTAATGATAATAAATGATATATAAACCAATGTGTTGGGTTTGTGGACACTGTATACCTATAATAGCCCCAAATGGGGACTTTTACTACTGTTGTGGGTTTGCCTACTCATTAAATATATCCAGGTTTTTTAACCTTGGCTAACACAAACTGGTCAGCTCTCGCTCAGTTTGCACTTTTCATGGGTGAGGACACCACCGCTCAGTAGATATGAAAGAACTGAGGTGGACTTAGGCCAAGGTGTCTGTGTCCTCGCTCCTGTTTGCAAGGTGAATGAGTGAGACAGCAGCCTATTTTGTGAAGCCATGAAACTGAATAAAAAAATTTAAAAAAACCCTGCTGTTAAGTTTAGTGATAATATAGTTGTTTGAATTTGTCCCCAATGAAATAAAAACGACCTTGACAATTTGGACAAGTGACACTTCTTTTGTCTAAACACAGGATGGCAATTTTATATTTACTGTTTCAAGTGTGAGAAACAAGTTCATCTCTAATCTGAGGTGATGAGTTAAACTTCACCTCTTACAGGAGTGAGACCTCAAACACTACTGAACGATGAGCACACACAGTACAAATAGTTTAAACATTAATAAAAGGTGAAACTCAACTGAAAAGCTGATGTATTTGTATTTTACTGAACATTTCTCTAACTTCCAACTTTGCTTTTAATGAAATTAACTAAATATATTATTATTTGAGATTGATTTTATTTTTCTCTCCGATAACATTTCATGTTTTCTTTGAGTTAATGTGTGTCTGTCAGATGCTGTTTCATGAATAAACTGAACAATCAGCTGTCTTAGCTGAAATACACTGGCAGACATTAATGCGCCAGTGAGTTACACCTCCTTTTATCGTTGAGTTTAACATTTAACCTGTAAGTTAGTTAAACAAAGGTCACTGTTCAGTTAGTACAACCGGTTGTGACTTGAACCAAAACAACTTAACAGATCATACGTTGTTATACTCAGTCTTTGTGGTTCAACATATTAGTCAGGGCATATTGTGAAAATCTGGGAATAAATTCCTTACCAAGAAATTTCTTCACCAATGTGTTTGTAAAGGTATCTAGTAACACATATTAAAATATTTAAATTCAACTCCTGTGCCAAAATCTATGACGGCTGCTGAAAGTTGGGGTACCTGGAACCTTATTGGTGAAACCTCTCCCTTTAGTAGCTTGTGAGGGGTCAAACTAGAGCTTTTTCCAGATCCTGACTTGATTGCAAGCATTTGTTTTGCACTAAAACCACAACCACTTTTCCCACTCACCGCAAACTCTTTTTTTTGTTTTTTGTTTTGTAAATAGAAAAATATTGCTGGGTGCATGTAAATGAAAAAGTAGCTTTAGGCCTATGGGTTTATTTGTTAATTAATTTGCCATGGTAACTAGTTATTGTTTACTGGTAACTGGTGTAGTTGGTTGGCATTCACAGTCAGTGAATGAGTTTGGAGTGGCAGGTGTCAGTCAAGCCACTGTGTGGCTCATGGACACTATAGATTACACACATATCAAATAACAATATTCACTACTCAACAAGATACTACAAGACTATTTTACATCCAAAATTTAAGTATTATCTACATTTCTTTTGTTACAACTGGAAATATTTCATGTCACTACATTCAATATATAAGGAAAGTACTCTCATCAGATTAGTTTACTTGCTAGACAGCTTGCTATGCTAACACTAGGTGACCTGGTTAGTTAGCTAACGGCCATTTGTATATTCCACACCCAAAGTGCATCTGATGACCATTTTACTTTCTTCAATGCTAGTTACACTTTTAACAAGCTTGCTAGCTTACTTTCTTCAATGCTAGTTACACTGTTAACAAGCTTGCTAGCTAGCTAGCTGACAGTGGTTTGTCTTGGGTTCTCTAGGGCTTTTTGCAGTTACTGTAAATCTGACCCCCTACTTTTTCCAAAATACAACACATTAGAGAGAAGATATGTGTCCACATGACAAAGGATGTCTTTAAAGCTAGGGCAGGCTGTGTTGGGAAACTAGAAAGAGAAAGCTACATTTTGAAAGTAGCAACTGGAAAAACTCACTGACTGTGAATGCCAACCAACTACACCAGTTACCAGTAAACAATAAGTAGTTACTGTTGGAATCTGAGCTATCCTTTACTTGCAAATCTTACACTATGTGTGAGCTCAGTCCGTGTGTTCGTTTAAGGAAGACAAGTAGGGAAGATATTCGGTCTCAATGCGCTATTTTATTTAGCAGTGAATCAATGAAGCATTTACAGCGCTCCGGGTCAATTTACTCTCCCTGACGTCAACAGCATCTCTGTCAGCGTTCGTAGATTTCTGACTTCTATCTGTTTCCCTGACCTTCTTAAATACAAAAACAGAATGCAAATTGAAATGTGAGTTGTGCCGTCTCCCGCTGGGCCGTAGGTCTGGCTTCATCCTTCATCTTCTGACTCCAGGATCTGTGACCTCCCTGTGTAAATCCCTTACAGGTGTGGTAAGGTGTGATTCCCGTGTTGACCCCTACAGAATCTCCAGAAATTCTGCGGGGGGTCTTTCAAGGGTTCGTTCCCATTGCCCAACAAAAGGTTAAAAGTTACCCATACAAACAATCCATATGTTTTCTGACCCTGTTGTTACCAGCCGATCAACAGATGGAGGCTCAGGACTATGTTAATACAGTCACCCCCTTCCAATCACACCTCCGTGTGACACTGGTTCCCATGCTTTTCCCATGTATTCCTCTCCTTATGACACACATCATGTTTTCACTGTTATACATTGTACCACATTTAACAATTGAAACAAACAATACATTACTAAATCACATTATCTGATATTTTAGCATTTGACAATTTATAGCATATATCTACATTACCATGGCAAATGAATTAACAAATAAACCCATAAAGCTGGGAAAAGTGGTCGTGGTTTTAGTGCAAAACAAATGCTTGCAATCAATTCCTGAAAAACCCCTTGTTTGACCACTCACAATCTACCGGAGGGAGAGATAAACATTTTCCCTTTTTTTTCCAATTTTTCACCGATAAGGTTCCAGGTACCCCAACTTTCAGCTACTGTCATGGATTTTGGCACAGGAGTTGAATTTAAATATTTTAATGTGTTACTAGATACTTTTACAAACACATTGGTGAAGAAATTTCTTGGTAAGGAATTTATTCCCAGATTGGCCAAATATCTGATAATATTCCCTGACTATATGTGTAAAACTAGTGAATGTAATAGAGTGAATGTAAACGTGGCAGTAAATGTGACCCACTATTAATATAACTTATTTGCTATGAATAGATATCTATAAAATAACTTGTGTAACAATTGAAATGCATTAATTTGCAAATCATCAGCCACATAGCTTCAGTAGTTTAAATGACCTCAAGATTTATAGAGCGTGAAAGGGTATCAACTGTATTTGTAAAATCTGATAATTTCAACACTGCAGGTTACAACAGATTACACTCCTGTTTTCACTGATCTCCTATAAATCGAGTGTGATACAGATGAAGCTGTATGTGGCGTGCATTGCCTGATAATACCACAAGGGGGAACCCAAGTTGTGCATCTTTAAAATACAGTTTGCAAGAGGAAGTGTAAAGACAAAGAGCACTGAGAAATGAACCAAACATTATACCTGACTTTTTTTATTTAGTAAAATATATAGACATTAGCTGCATATAAAATGATACTTAATATTTGTAGCAGAAGAGCATGAACACAGAAGAGGAAAGGGACAGGATAACCACAGGAAAGTTTTGAAAGTTAAACGTTTAAAATATACAAAAATGTGAACAAACTGCTCACATACAGCTGCATGGCACCAAAGACAAAACCAGCAGGAAACAGATCTGTGTAAAAAGTGGTAATTGCACCGAGAAACTCTTGAGAATGTAAAGAGCGATGGCTACAGAGGAAAACAGGTATATACACACACACACAACTGATTTCCAGATGTTACACAACATGGTTTCTAGACAAGTAAAACCAGAGCACATTTCAAATATGACTATACTGTTCAGCTATTTCAGTGCCATGATGAGCTTGTTCTTCTTGTCTTTTTGTCGGGCCTTGTCGTGGCATTTCTGGGGAAGGTTGGCATCACTCTGGCTGAGCGTGGTCCGGGTCACTGTGGACATGCCGTCGACAAACTTTGTCTTGAACAGGACATTGGCATTGGTGAACATGCCGTCCTTCAGGGACACCACCACAAACTGAAAGAATAGTTGATATAAAAAATTAATAAAAAATAAAAAAAGGTAATTGATAAAACTTAACCACCAACTATCCAACATACACTTTAAAGTACAAGTAACGCTTTAAGGATTAGCACATGTATGCATTAAAGCAAGTGTTTTAACATACCTGGGAGTGTCTAAAATGTGTGCGCAGCATCTGTCCGATGTTCTGCGTGTGTGAGAGATCCAGCGCAGCATCCACTTCATCTAAGATGTAGATGGGAGCGGGCTTGAACAGCAGCATGGCCAGAATGAGAGACAAGGCCACCAGAGATCTAAAACAGACAGATGCAGGTCTCTCAATAAAAGTGACTCACTTCATCATCAGCTTTCATCTTTATTTTTTACTACTATCTAAATAATACAATGATCTTGCAGACCTTTGGCCACCGCTGAGCTCGGTGAGGTTCTCCTTCCAGGTGCTGCCCAAGGCCACCTTGAATTCAAGCCCCTCCAAGACACCGCAGCCCTGTGGAGGAGCCAGCTTAGCAGTGGCTCCTGGCAGCAGAGTGGAGAAAATGGAGCCAAAGTCCTTGTTTACCTGCAGAGGAAGGAAAATGTCAAATCTAAGTAACAGTAATAACTACAGGCAGCTTTAAGTGATGCCCAAACCTGCAGGGCTGCTGGTTCAGTGAGAATATATGAAAGATTAAAACCACAATGTTTTAGCTGTAACAGTGATCACAGGAGGAATGGAGGAACACAAATGGTTAATGAAAATCCAGCTATTGACTTACTACTAAACAAAATAAGCAGAAAAAACGATAAAAAAGGAGAGATGAAGAGAGGCAAGAGAAGAAGACAAAGTGGGTGATATAGATACAATCTTGTGTCAAAGTAAATGTAATTTAGAGTTTTTTAATATGTAGTGGAAGATGACTACAAAACGTATAATATAAATGTGTGTGGAAATACCTGACAAATCAAGTTACTTTATCACCCCAAAAGTCTTATAAAAATCCAATATAAAGACTTTATATAAATTACAATAAAACAGCAGAGCAATACTGCCTAATCCACTACTTTAAGCTAATACTAAAAAACGAGGGCTCCCACAGTATTTTAATAATGGCTGACAAAAGTATATTGTCTCACTGTGTATTGTCATATTGCCCAACACTAAATGGAAGAGGTGCTGAAAGAGCGCAGACCTTCTGCCAAGCCACATTGAGAGCCTCGTTCTTCTTCTCATCCAGCTCCTCGATGGTCTGCAGGATTTTTGCTTTGTCATTCTCCACAATCCTCTTCTTCTTCATCAGGTCATTGTACTGCAGGAGGGACAATGTCAGACAAGACAATTTTTCTATCCAAAGCAGTAATTGCAGTTTTTACATTTGCCCCTTTATCTCCGTCCTCTCACCCTTTCCTCTGCCTCGTTCAGCATGTTCATGGCCCTCTTGTTGACGTTCATCTCCAACTTGGAGGTGGTCTCCTCCAGCTTCTTCAACCGTTGGCCAGCCTCGCGGGGGTTGTTGGTCTTAAAGTCATAAGAAGTGTTGGGCTGGCCGAAGAACTGACGCTCTGCTGGGATCCAGTCGTTTTCCTCCAGCATCCGAGTGACCTGGAAGAAGAGAGAACAGCAGAGGGGGGAGACGAGAAATGTTCAGAAGATCTAACGATGCCGGATGAAACTTCGATGAAATATATAATAGTGCAGAGTGGAGTGAAAAGCTGATGGAGGCAAATTAATGTGTGACTACCTTGTCAGCAGCATCCTTGCTGTCTTTGCGGTGTTTACTAATGTTGTGCTCGAGCTCCTTAATCTTCAGTTGGGCTTCGTTGTTCTGCTCCCTTATCTTGTTGGCTTCGGTGCTCTTCGCCTAGACCGTTCAGGTGGATAAAAACAGTCAATTCATTAAAACAAACACAATCAAGAAAGAGGAAAATACCTGTGTGAGGCTAAAGAACAAAATCTTCACCTTGAGTTCTTTGTCCTGAACCATGATCACTTCTTTCTGTTTAGAAAGTTCCTCCTGGGCGTTACGCACTGCCTCCTGCACAGCAAGACAGAAAAATGTGGAGTGGTGAAAAAAGAATATTACCACAACTCAACGCATTCATCATGCCTGATGATGTTCGGAGTGTATTTTCTTTCCATACCTTGTTCTGAGATACAGTGCAGGCCATGCTGTCTATCTGCTCCTGAATTGCCTTCATGGCCTCGTCAACAGCTTGGATCTGCTGCTCATAACCAGCCTGCTCCTTCTGCAGCTCCTCTAGCTCCAGGACCACAGCGTCAGATTCCTGCACACACGAGCAAGAAAAGAAATACCATCAATCAATTTACCAGAACTATCAACGGATTCTGGATGTTTGTGAGACAGTTCCTACAGAAAAAAACTAAATGTTTAGACTATGTGAAACACGTAACCAGAATGTATGAGAAATGTAATGAAAGTAATGCACTGAGAGACTTTTTGTGTGGTCAGTGTACCTGCTGCTTCTGCTTCAGCTTCTTATTAAAGGCATCGGCTTTGGCCTTGGCAGCATTGAGTTTCTGCTGTGCGGCTTTCAGCTCCTTCTCTCTCTCTGCCTCAGCATTCTTCATCTTGTTCTCCAGCAACTTGTATTTTTCTTCAGCTCGCTTCTGCACATCCTTGGTGACACGCAAAGTCTCCTCACTCTCCTCTGGTTTAGCAAACACATCAAACACAGTTAAATTATCAAAAATTGAATTAGGATCAAAGCAGTTTATTGTCCATTTTCTATTAGACCTTGGCATTGTAGATCTGCAACTAACAATTATTTTGATTATCAATTCATCATCTATTAATTATTATTATTTTGATTAATCATTTGGTCAAGGAATTGTCTAAAGTACCCATTATAATTTCCCTTTCATGTTTTGCCTGAACAACAATTAAAAACTCAAAGACATTCAGTCAATCAGGTAATTAAATTACCAACAATTAACTGATTATCAAAGTATTTGCGTATTAATTTTCCGTCCCTTGGCTATTTTGTTAAATGACTAATTGTTACAGCTGTAGTTTTTCAAACATTTTAAAAAGTGTGTTTGTCTCTTTCAGCATTCTGACCAATGGCCTTGCGCAGACTCTCCAGCTGCTCTTGCTGCTGGTGGAAGGAGCTCTGCTGCAGCTTGGCCTGCAGAATCTGTTCTTCCTCCACCATCAGTTCATACTGCTGCTTTAGCTGACGGTACCTAGAGGTGGAGTAGAGGGAAAAGTCAGTGTTAATCAGTTCTTGTCCTTTTTACGGCAAAAATACACAAAGTCAGAAGACTTTTCATACAAGAGGAATGTCAATAAAGTGTCAAAAGCTTGCCATCGAATTGCTGATGAGATAATGGTGGGATTCATGGTGAGTTGAAATTTCTTGAGAAATTACATGAAAGTAGAACTAAAAAATACACTGTGTGTGTCTGCATACTTCTCAGCAGTTCCCTTCAGTCTGGCCAACTCCTGCTCAGTTTGCTGAAGCTGGACTTCCTTTTCATTCAAGTTGTCCCGAATCTCCTTCAGCTCCTGCAGACTGGCCAGCACTGACGCTGACTGGGAACGAGATCCTGGAAGAGAAAAACAAGAAAAACTTGTAAGTTCAGAGTGCCTTATGAAAAGCACCGGGGAGTTTTCAAATGCTTGAGTATGAGAAATGATTGTTTATTTAGAGTCGTGCAAATCATAACTGGCACTCTACATATACCAATTAAAACAGTCACACGACAGTAGTAATGCAAAACCATTCTAAGGCTCAAATAAATATATTGGGTTGCTTTTTCATAACTCTGAAACAGCTTTACTGGTTTTTGTTGATGGTTCACTGACACATAATCATGTACATGTGTTCTCCTTGTTCTTACCTCCACTCAGAGTTCCCTGTGGGTCAAAGATGTCTCCTCCAAGGGTGACAGTCTTGGTCATCACCTGTCTGTCAAAAGCCACTTTTTTGGCGTTGTCCAGGGTGTCACAAACCAGTGTGGAGCCAAACACATACTCCATAGCCTTACGCAGGTCAGATTCATAGCCCACCAGGGACAGAGCCGTGTGGACGTTGTCTTTTCCGACCTGACAGAAGAGGGAGAAAGGACGGAGAGGGCGACGTGAGGAAGAGTCCAGATGGAGGTCAGCAAAGATAACATTTCTCCACACAATGATACAGTATAGACTAAAACAAACTGCACTATTAGAAAGGCAACGTTAACTCACCAGGCTCTTGGCGGTGTTGATAACTCTGTCATTGAGTGTCTTGGCAGAGATCTTGTTTAGAGGTATGATGGTGTATCTCCGCTGCAGCTCTCCCTTCTCCAGCAGCTTTTTACCCGTCGTCTAGCAAAGACAAAAATCACCAAACTAACTAACTAATCACTAAACTAAAAGTTAAATAAGAACATAAACACCTTAATAAGGCTGCAGTAAACCACTCTCACACCTACCTCTGTGTCAACTACAATGTTATAGAGTCGTCCTCCTGCCACCACCTGCAGTGCTGTTGCGTAAGAGACATCAGGGACTGAGATCAAGTTGGCGAGCAGTCCCTTCACTTTGCTGCGGTCCCATCCTCGCTCAGGGTCCCTAAAAGACATTAAAAAACAAAAACATACAGCTACTAAGCTAATTTCACTGACACATTTTTTAAAACAAGGCAACATGATCAAACAGTGGTGAGATTTGTATGGTAAAGTATGGTCCTTACCATAACATAGTAGGTGATACTTGTCATTATAATTAAGAAGCAATGTGATCATCCAGTCAATCCAAATCTATTATTGATCTTTATGTATCATATAATCAGATAACTGCCAGTTTAGACAGCTTTCCTGAAGATAAAGTAAGCCCTGCACACTCACACAGGTGTTTCAATTATTCTAGCTGATTTAACTGCAGGACTCAGCGCACATAAACACACTTTGCATGACTGACATCTAATGGACCCTTTTCATGGCAGAGATTTCGACTTGTGAAAGCAGGAAAAGCACAGCTGTGAATAATAACATTAACAATGGCTCTATAAGTGAGTGAGGATGCAAAATGAAGCGCTGGAACTGGCTGACCTAAATGTCAGGCCATCGTTGATGTTAGTGAGGACATCTGTGATTTTCCTGCATCACATGTCAAAATCTCTGCCATGAAAAGGGTCGATTGATTCTCCTCCTAATTTATTTATTTAATTTTTTTGCATTTTTAAAAATGCGAGAAAACGTGTAACTCATGGTTCTTTTAAAAGCTGTTCTATTCAAGTACTTCAGTAAGTCGTGACAGTGAGGCAGCATGCACAATACCAGGACCCAGCCATCAGCCATTTTATTATTTACACCTCTGCATTTCTTACTGTGACATGTCAAAGTTACATTTAAAGGTGTAAATGTTCCACTTGAACAGTAAAAAGCGTACAAATACAGTGTGTACAGCTCACACAGTCCAGAGATGAACTCTAATCAGGCAAAATAAGAGCTGAAACGTAGGTTTCAGTATACACAATATGATGATCCCAGCAATTTCTCAATGTAGCTACACCCAACTGCAGCCTGAAAATATGTCTAATTAGCTGGAATAATTGAAAACACCTATGTGGGTGTTAATGATCCTTTTGAATGATTATGTAGATCTGATTTTTTTTTTTAAAGGGCTGTTATCAGTAGCATAACAAAAGTAGGAACATTCACATTCAAAGTATATTGTAACTGTACAGTAAAACGAATGAGCAATTTCATTTAGTAAACTCTTACTTGTAGTCAAAGCGCAAGTTGGGGAAGCGAGACACGAGGCGTTCATAGGTCTCTTTAAGTGAAGTGACTTCTTTGGACAGCTGTCTTCCTTTGTCCAACAGACTCTCCTCCTTCCCATCTGCATACATACGAACACAGACCCCAAACATCAATGTAAAATACTGTTAACAATAATAATAACAATAAGTACAAAAAAAGTCTTTATGCTTTCACAAATAACACACACAGTACCTTGATAGTTGAGTTTGGCTAACTCAGCCTGCAGTTTCTCCCTCTTGCTTTTCACAGCTTGCAGGGCATCCTGATCTTTTTTGTAGCCGCTGTCCATTTTTTTCACCTCTGCCTGCTTTGTCTTCAGCTCGGCCTGGGCATGCTTCAGGGTCATTTGGGCCTGGACAGAAAGAAAGAGGATAGAGTCAAGATAAGATAGATTAACTCTGTTAGAAATCTATAATAAGACTATTATAATGACAGAGATCAAGTCTCTTAAAGTTTGAGAAACAATGTGCTTACGAAGTATATTGAAACCACCTGAAAACCTGACATTCAATATAAACTGGTAACCTGATATGTTTGCGACCTTTCCTCACCAGCTTGGCGTCAGTGTCAGCCTTGCTCATGTCATTCTTGCAGGTCATCATCTGCCCAGCCAGTGTGGCCTCCTCTCCATCCTCATTGGTGGACAGACCTGCAGACACAGCCTTAAAATGCTGCTCAGCTGCATTAAGAGCAGCACTGTCCTTCTGCCCCTCCTCCTGTACAGCCTGAAGCTGCTCTGTCAGCTTAGAAACCTCTTTTTCTTTAACCACAAGCATCTTCTTGTCCTAAAGATGGAGGGAAAGCAAACAATTGCACACTTTTAATAGAGTGCCCCTTTCTCAAGATGATAACACTGGCATAATGTAGATGGATTATGGGGAAAATCTACAATATTGTCCCATTACCTCCTCCATACTCTTAACAAGCTCTTTCCTCTTCTTGGTTTCATCTTTGAGATTCTGTTTTTTGACATCAAATGCACTCTGAGCTTTGGCATCCACACGTTGAACATCAGCCAAAGTTTCCTCCAGAGATTTTAATACTCCATTCACCTCCTTCAAAGGTGCAGATAAGAAACAATCAGTGGCAAAACATAATGATTCAAGATTCCATGTTGCAGTTTGATTAAAGACTGTATGATATTGAATTTTAATGTACAACATATAATTCTGAACATGTTTCAAAAACACCTGCCAAAAAGGTCAAATGGGTGAAAAGACTCAAGGTTCAAGTCTTTGGAAAAGTAAGATTCAAATGAACCCTCAAACCACTCAGCCAGTGAACTTCCCCATTAATCACTTTAAAAGGTATTAAAGTGTAAAGGCCTTTGAGTTAACTAATAAGAATGCAAACTGTTGAAAAATCAATAAAATTAGGATCTTAAAGTTTGAGAAGCACTCTTGTAATCCCATGCTTCCCTCTTTTTCAGTGTACCTGGTCTTTTTTCTTCTGTAGCTCCTGAATCTGGGCTGAGAGCTCCTGGATTTTGCTCTCGTTTTCGGCCATGCTGGCTTGCATCTTGTTGATGTTGTCCTGCATCACCTTCAGATTCTCTGCTGACTTCACCTTGGTCTCCTCTGCGCACACAAACAACCATGCCACATACAGCCGTGACAAGTGCTGAATTTCACGCATGAGTTTCTGGTACTCCAGATACGATGATCGTTCCTGCAGAGATGGTGATTTTGGGGGGGGAAAAAAAGACATAGCATTGAAAACAGAAAATGTGCTTTTGTGGTCATATTTCAGACCAGTGAATTAAATGTAAGTGAATTTTATAGTCAGCATACCTCTTGCAGTTTCTGCATGGTTGGGGTAATTTCCTCGTCCAAAATCTGAAAGAGCAATCAAAGGAAATTGTTAAATACTTAAACATTAGCTGCAGCTGCACTTATGAAAGCTCTTCACTGAAGAAGTCAAAATGAGTTTGGATGTGTAACATACAGTCTGAATCTCCTTAAGCTTGGCCTCTTTCTTCTCAATGGTCTTCTGAGCACTGATCTTTTTACATTCATACATCCTGGTTCCTGCTGCCTCCTCAATCATGGCCAGGATCTGAAAGAAAGGAGAAACTCATTATTGGAGGAACCAGATAAGGCAGTATTGTTTGAGGGGAGTGGAGCTAGTAAGAGTTCTGCTAGTAAGATATGTTTTACCTCTGGTGGCTTCATATTTAGGACTTTGGTGATCCTCCCCTAAAAATATTGAAGACATTGTGATATTAAATGTGTCTGAAGGATGTGATTAGCAATGCTACAACAGAGAACAAATTATTGTTTTTTTGAGGAGTACAAGAAGTTTAAAGCTGAAAGCATCCTTCCACAGACACAGGACTGACCTGCATGATGAGGAAATGTGGGTTGTTGACGTTGAGGCCAACAGAGCAGAACAAGTCCTGCACCCTGGTGTTGTTGGCATTGACCCCATTGATGAGGTACTTGTTTCTGCCACCAATTACCACCTTGAAGACAGAAGGGGAAATGTGCAAAAGTTTCGGTATTAGTTTTACAGTCAAAAACGTTGTACAGAAATTACAGAGCCTTCAAAAATCATGGTGTCTTTTTCTTTCCCCACCTGTCTGGTGACGGTGATCTCATCGTGGGTTTCAAACCCCAGAGGACTCTGGCTTTTGTTGGAGTTGTCAAAGGTAATAGACACAGTGGCCTTGGTGATACCACCCTGTCCATTTTTGTAAACCAAGTCCTGGAGGTTGGAGGCTCGAACCTTTCAAGTGAAAATGAAACAAAGGGATGCATGTAGACCAATACAGCAGTGTGAATGAACCTGGCTAACATTAAAGGATAGGTTCACAATTATTCAAGTCTATTTTAACAGCCAGGTCTCCATATGACCAGTGTGCAGTGAGTTTTCCCTACTGTAATCATTCCTCCTGTTCATACTGGCTATTAAAAGATCCCCTTCAAATGTGCTTTCAGTGTAAGTGATGTCCAAAATGCAGCGTGTCCACGCATACATTTTGTGCAGAAATGTATTTAAAAGTGTATCTGAAGCTTACATGAGACTTTAGCAGTCGGAGTTAGTCATATCAAGTGGATATCTGCCGCATTTACAGTCTTTTTTAGCATCAATTTCCCCAGACAGTGTTTATCTGTTAAGCTGCAGTGGAAGTTAAGTAACAAAATGAGGGACTTTGGCACTAAAAAGACTGTAATGTGGACATTAGCAACAAAAACCGAAGTCCGTCTTAAAACTACAGTCAGGCTGCTAAATAAACTGTAAAAATAAGACTGTAGTTTTAAGACGGACATTAAAATTTGCAAACTAGTTCTTCAATGAAGCACAGACAATGAGGATGCTACTGAAGAAACATATTTAACTCACTACCACTGCTATACCAAATTTACAAGTCAAATACGGTGTAACTTCTGACCTATAGCCTTCTCACTCTCAGTAATTTCGTCGCAGACAGCATACTTACATGACTTAGATTGGAAATGCCCAAAAGAAAACATATAGAGTCCAAAATATTGGACTTTCCGCTGCCGTTGAGTCCTGTGATGGCATTGAAAAGCGGGTCAAAGCCATTGATCTCGGTCCTCTGCGCGTAGGACTTAAATCCATCAAGGATAATTGACTTGATGTGCATCTTTAATCTGTCCTCTTTCTGGTGTTTCAAATACAAACTCAATAATTTAAGAGAAGCACTAGGATTCAACCCAGTGTTTACAGGCGAAAACTGCGTTCTCCTCTCTTCTAACTTGAATTTTGGCGGCAGGCATAGGGACCGCTAGTCCGTCCTCTCTGCGCCGGAAACCGGACAAAAAAATGTAAGGTATCTTCACACGATGTGATGATACATTTGATATGATAATCAAGGAATAAATATGAATGACTCACAATTTGAAATTAATATGCTGAATACACAGCTTCATTTATATTAAAATATATATGATTTTTTATTTTCGTCAGGCAGATTTTAAGGCAACTAAATGCCTCTGACTTGTATCGCAGTTGAAAAGTTTTGGCGCCACCCTTAGGTACAAAACTGAACCAAAGGTGTACTGAAGAAAAATCGTCCCGTGTCATTGGAGGACCTGCAAAAAACATTAGTAATAGCCTATGATTTAGATTTAGAAATTATGGTTTGCAGAGAAACTGTTCATCAGCTACTGCTACAAATATTTTGGTAATAGCCGCCTACTGTATTTTAATATTCTAATCCTTATTCTTCAATGTTAAATAAAAAACTAAAACTATGATGCCGTTCATGACATTAAAAATTCAACTATTTATCTTCTTTTTTTTTTTTTTGGTCAAATTCCACATATATAAAGTGAAATGGACCCAATAGAAAAGCAATCTTTACTCTTATTGATATTGAGCTGTACCACTCTTTAGTTAAGATGCAAAAAACAGAACTAACAAAGGCCCAAACAAATTTTAAAATATATAAAATTATAGGCCGATGTTACTTAATATATAGTATAATAATCTGCAACCCTTTGTGTATTTTAATTTTTTCCTCCTCTCATGAATTATTTTGATTTTATTGAAATGTATTTAAAATCTTTTTACACATGAATCCTTTTACAGAAGTTTTTTATTATGTCATAATTTAATTCCTCTTTTTGTTTTTCATTACTGTTACTGTTTGTTTTTTTTAATGTGACTGTTTTTGCCCCCATGAATAATTTAAAATATATAACAAAGACTACACATTATGATGATTTTTACAGAGGGCCGAGGCAGGCAAGGCATTTTAAATTGTTTTATTCTCTGTTTGAAATCCAGAAATGTTTTCTAGTTAAGCATTTAAAAAGACAACAAAAGTACATCATACAGTTAACACATTGGTTTAAAAAGCTGCTTGTAACTTGTATTTGCCATGAAGATACATTCAGCAGAGTTTAATGCAAGACGAGTTATTCCTTCATGGTGGATAAATAACTCCAGAAGCTTACAATCACCACCTACTCAACACAAGTTATACGTAAACCTGCTGCAGTTTTATGAACTTCAAACACACACATACGCACACACAATCATTGTCTAATTCCATTATGCATCCAGTGGCACCGGACACATGGATAGACATACCAAATTCAGTGCATAAAAGCATATTTGTGACAGAACTTGACAGTCTCCTTTGTTAAAGTATAAGTTTGTATAGTTGATGTAAGCCCCATCAAAGTTCAGCAGGTTCAGTGACATCTGACAGTCCTTTTCACAGACAGCAACCAGGGCACGCACAAAAGAGTATTTGGCTGAGCAGCTGACAGCCCTCACTGTGCGCACCTTGTCAAAGTGCAGCAGGAAACAGGGGTCATCCTGCAGGACAAACAGACACAGCATGAGATAGAATTATTTGTAAAAAAAAAACAAGAAAAAAAACCATTTAATTTGTTAGGCACTTCAAATCAAAGCATAATGCTTTCTAGGGAAAGTGCACCGGCCATCCAATGAATTAAAATTTGTTAATAAAAGTTAACTGTAAATAAGAGATTACAAGACTGCAGTGAAATAATTGAATCTATTTTAAAAACTACAGCATTAAAAAAAGGAGTCGGATATATGAACCAGCTTCATAAGACGATGAGAAAGAAGCACTACTAACTTGGAAAAGTAGTTTCGAGCAATTTTTTGTAACATTCATATTGTCATTCACATGTGTGTTATTCACAGACACCTTACCTCTCTATAGGAAACTAAGGAGACTGTAGCAAATAAGGCAATACTAAGCAAGGACATTGCAATTAAATTTGGTTAATCACCACATCAGGGTCCCGTCCGTCAACCAGAGTAAGATCGTACAGGGACCAGATCTCTGTCCTCATGTAGCAGTCCTGTAGGCTGGAGCGCTTGGTATGGGACTTCTTGGACACAGACTTTGTCTGAGATACTTGACATTGCACGATAGATAACTGCACCACTTTGTTTTTTGCAACTGCAGAAAAATGGGAGAAAACAACCAACACAGTTTTTCAAGTAAACAGGTGCAGCACAGCACCGGACACATCTGCAGTGAAAGTGGAGCCTGCACAAGAATCATTTCAAGGCTTACACTTCACACAGAATGTGTAATAGGGTAGTACAAGGCCTCACTACAACCAAAAAATTGTGTCCTGCAAAAGAATATCGATTGTAAAATTTGAAAGAGAAATGTGAAATCATGTTTAATATTTATCCCCGAAAACTTGTTGCTTTTTTATTGATCAGATAAATGAAATAAAATGATTGCATCAAATAAAAGTTGTTTACCTGAGACACAGAGGAAATGTCTTCCCTGCAGCGGCTCTTCAATCTCAATAAATTCCACCAGTCTCTGTTTTGCAGGTCGAAATAAAACTCTCTGCATCTCCTCCCTCAGAAGAGACGACATCACTGGAGAGACGAAGACAAGAATTAATGCTTAATTGTGGAGAGGAAAAGCCTCACAAGAAAAGAATCTGTGGGGGAGGAGAGAGAGTGAAAAGAGACGAGAAAATCCAAGAGATAACAAAAAATATCTAACAAGGACTGTGACACTGGACAACACTGAAATCTGACAGCAGACGGGAGAGAGGTGGTGATGTTTCCTCTGGTCAGACCGCATGAAAGTATGTTGTGTGTGAAATGAGCTCTCACTCTACAACACACACACACACACACACACACACACACACACACACACACACACACACACACACACACACACACACACACACACACACACACACACACACACACACACACACACACACACACACACAATCCACTCTGCAGCAATCAGATTTGATGATCCTTTAATTTTCCAAGTAATGTCTTTGTACTAACTTACCCAGGAGGGATTCATTGGAATGGGAGCAATTAAAGCCCAGTCTCTTCGTCATTTTACCCATGTATTGCTTCAGTTATGATCCATTACAATGCTGATCCTGATATTGGCTGAACTTTCCTGCAAATCATTTCAAATATTTCAGTTTTAGATTTGTATTAACTTCAGAGTGAGTCTAATACTAAGCACACATGAATACAGTTTTTTCTATTATGTTTGTATGTGATTATATATCCTAATCTTAACCTAAACCTAACCTTAAGCACTGACCCAAAAAATAATATTTTTCCCAATTGGGGACATGGATTTTGTCTCTAACTGGTCAAGCCATTCCATATTAAATGATCTTAAGTTTTAAATGTGTCCCCAAAAGTAACATATGGCAGTTCACATACACACAAACACACACAGACTTTCTCTATTTCCTCTGTCTTTCTGTCTCCTCTCCACTCAGTCGAATATAAATGTTGCTATATAATGTGGCACTGTGCCCAATGTTTGTCTGTGATTAAACGGTTGTTGTGTGGGAAAAGGACGTCCCACAGCACTCACTGCATGGTTTCCATTACCCTGTTGTAATTCAATCTCTGAGAACAGGTACAAGTGGGGTGGAGCACTTTAATGGGGGAGTTTTACAAGCACATAAAGGATGCTACACTTCTTTACAGTGATCATGGCTCTGCAAGACAATTTCCTGGCTGTACAGATAAGCAGAGACAACATAATATTTATACGTTTTAGTTCCAGTTCATTAGAGGCAGGTCAAAGCAGCATGGGAGGACTTTTTTCCATATAAGAATGAATCAGACTAAAGGCGCTGATTTGATTTGTTAGCGGGAAAGACTGTGGCTCCATTGGATTTGTCACATTTGTTCTAGGGCTAAGTGCTTTATTGTTGTTGTCGATGGTTTTTTGTGGGTGTTCACTTGAAAGCCTTTTTACCACTGAAATGGAAAGATGAGCAGATGGGCAGGAAGTAGGGAGGGAAGAAAATAATAGAAGTGTTGAATCTCATGAATAACACATGAGGTTTATTGTACTTACTTATGCCTGTCTTATGGTTGGAGAGGATTTGAGCTTTGCACTGTAATTGGAGAAAACCCACAGATTGTAGAGAGTAATTTTTATTATGTATGGTGGAATAAATAACAATAAAGACCGTAATGACTTCCCATTTGTATTCAATGGAAAAGCTATTTCCAGGGTGTCTATATACTGTATATATATATATAAATATGAACATAATGATGATTTATACAAGCATTCCTCCTGACATTGCAGTTTATGGAAACATGCAGGTGAGTGGGTGAATATCAATAAGAAATAAGGTTATAGCAATTATAATACTGGTATCAGACAAGAGCAGACTGCGAGCAAGGATGGAGAGTCTGGAAGGCTGGATGAAATGAAGGAAGCTGAGGAGAGGAGGAAGGAAGATGGCAAAAATACTATGTCTGGAAATTATCATCAAGAAACAGAATAAAAGACAAGGAAGATATGAAGGATGCAGAGGAAGAAAAGTGTGAAATGATTCCAGTGGAGGAGAAGCTGAGGAAGTAAAAACAGGAACAGAAGACCTGAAGAAGAGATTCAAGAAGGTGAATGTGAGGTTGTAGAGAGGATTAAAAGAAGGAATAATACAGATTATGCACAAAGAGGTTTTGGAGTGGAAGGAAAGATGACAACGGAGAGAAAATAATACACAGGAAAAGGAGAAGAATCTCTAAGAAGCAGATAACAACTAATCCAAACAAACCAAGAGAGAACTGAAAATGATGATTGAGACGTGAGAATAGTGTGCGAGGGAGGCAGATGGAGTTCAGAGAGAGGAAGTAGGTTGAAGGTATAATGAGTGTTTTCATTTAAATAGCAAATTATGGATTTTACAAAAGTATTTTGAGTGTTTGATATGATATTTTGAGTTTTATGCTAAAGTATAGGTTCTGTTTTTCCAAGTCTGTTTTAAAACAACGGTCAGGTGCCCAAATTAACACTGAGCTTTTTTCTTGCTGTAATCATTTGTCTTGTTCGTACTGACCATTATTTACAATGTAAGTGATGGGTGACAAAATCCACAAGCCTCCTTCTGTGCAACTTTTAAATGTATTTAAAGGTTTATTTAAAGCTAATCTGAATCCAAATTAGTCAAATCAATTCAATATGTTTCCTAATTAGAGTCTTTATGGTCAAATTCCTTCTTTTTGTGACAATACTTCCACCACAGCTCTACAGAGAAAATAGGGAGTTTTACTAAAAAATACTGTAAATGCGGCAGATGTCCACTTTATTTCACTAACGCAGATGGCTGAAGCCTCATATAAGCTTCAGATTAACTTTTAAATACATTTTTGCATGAAATGACGACTGGATTTCGGCCCCCATTACATTGAAAGCACATTTGAAGGGGATCTTTTAATAGCCAGTATGAACAGGAGAAATGATTACAGTGAGTAAAGCCTGTTTCAGTGTTCATTTAGGCGCCTGACTGTTATTTTAAGACAGACTTAAAATTGTGAACCTATCCTTTAAATTATTTGCACAGACTAAAAAAAGATTTGTGATCCAATGAGACATAGACTAACACTTCCATTACCTGGGAATTTTTCATTTGAGATATTGGGCCTTTTTTTTAACTCTAGTTGTATGTCTTTATAATAAATTACACTTATTTCTTGTATAACTATCAAGTTGCTTGCATAATTTTAACCATTGTCATTATCATCATCATCATCACCATCATCATCATCAGACAATCATTTTTATTGGTATAACTGTATATCATAACTTACTGTACCGTGTGATTCCCACCCCTAGACTTTGGACAGTGTAGCAGGCAATGATGATAGAGGACAGAGGTAAAGACGGAATCATGTCAGCTCGGGAAGATCAAGAGCTTATCAGGGAAGTGACCTGTGCCCCACAATCACAGTCAGGACAGGACAATTAGTTAAGCGATACAAACAAACGCCATGATCAAATTCTGGCAGCTGTTTTTCAGGAAAGCCGAGAACAACATATTTCAAGTTGCTTCAATGCAGTGCCTCATAATTTTCTATGTGTAATTTCTGTGTAACATCACCTTTTGTTACTTTCTCAATCTCCTGAACTGAAAAGTCCATGACACAGGACAGAATAAACTACATTTTTAGCAGTCATCTTTCTTAGTCAGAGCTGATGTCGGCCTTACTGTTGCACTGATTGAAAGGAAGATGATGCAGCCAAAACTCCTTTGATAATAAGGCTGAAAGAATGCAGAGTAACAATCTATATGGATGCAACATTTACATCTTGCATGTTGTTGTTGTCGTTTGGGTATATGATTAAATGAACATCTTATTTTATACAATATGTTTATTGTGTCCAAAAAAGCAGACCACAATGTGAAGTTCAGGGGATCCTCGACACTGTTCAGGTGCAACGTCACGGCCTGTGGAGCTCGTGATTGGATGTCGATAAAAAAAAGGGGAAACCCCTTGCCATCAGACAGGGCCATCCCTACCCTGCTCTGCACCCTCCTGGCCACCATCCAATGTCACATTCACACAGTTAAAATCACTGCAACCTAAACTGTGATTCCCTGAAAGAAAATATTGTGGTGTTATTAATGCATATTACTATTATAGCACCATTTGCAATGAGACAGTTTTACAGTTTTAAATCTTATATATATATAATAAAATATGAATTAACTGGATATCTATGGTTATGTTCCTCGCTTCAAATGCATCATTTCATTCTCTGTGCTCCTGAAAACAAGGTGGCACTTGGACTAGTCTGGCTGGAAAAGCCACAAAACCCGCGGAGTCATTTCCCCCCTCTGAAAGATCACCCAGCTCCGCTTTTGCTGCTACTGTACTTGCAAAATAGTGCGCCCTGCTGTCTCTATTGCGCATGACTGTACGTCGTAATATGAAGTAGGCCTCCTGTTTTTCTCCCCAACCCGGAGTCCTCCTGGCCCCCACCACCTCGACTGCAACGTTCAAGCGAGCAAAACTCGGAGGCTGCTGCTGTCGATTTATTCGGGGAAGGTAAGGATTTGGTTGTTTTTAAAAAAAAAAATGCATATTCTAAAAGCCAGCGGATGTGAAGAAGAAGCACTGCCGCTGAGATCGGTAAACGGTGTGTGTATGTGTATGTATGTATGTGTGTGTGTGTGTTTCTTTCTCTTTTTTTGTAGCGTGCGGAAGCAGTGGGACTGCAGAGGAGGCTTCGGGACTGTTTCCGCACGCTTGAGGGAGAGCAAGGCCCAGTGACCCACATTTCGAGCAGCCAGCCAGTGTGTGCGTGTGTGTGTGTGTGTGTGTGTGTGTGAGTGAGTGAGTGAGTGCGCGTGCCAGTGTGTGTATGTGTGTTTGGGTGCGCGTGTACGCCTCTCCCGTGAGTGTGTGTGTGTGTGTACACATACATCTGCCGCGAAAATGTTTCCACCGTCGCTGCTTTTAGACATTTCTGTGCTAACAGTAAATACTATCCTGCTCCAGTTGGCTTTTGCTCGGATCTCACCCCGCTCGGATGTTTAGTCTCCGGTGTCGTCGCGTTGTTTGGAGAACCGACGGTAATATTTTTTTTACAGATTGTTTTGCCTTCAATGTCAGTTGTTGCGTGACAGCTTGAGGCTCAGCGCCAGCTCGCCATGGTTAAAGCCTGATATTCCTCATGTTTGTTTGTTTGTTCACAAAACACTGTCATAAACCGTGTCAGTCGGTATCCGCGAGTGTACGTTAGCGGGAGCAACCGGGGACAGAAAGCGCAGCGTTAAATCGCCCCGAAGTAGCTAGACGGCCAGTTTCGGTAGCAAGCTTAATTAGCATGCTAAGCTAGCTATATGGGTTGCTCTCTTTCGGTTGTATAACGAACACCTGTGGCACAAAAAAAGGCAAATTAAGAAATGTACTGTGTTTGTCTCATTGCTGGTGGCTGTTTTTGGTCAACTGGATTTACATGTCTGGCCTTGTTGCTAGTATGAGTGTTTATCCATTTTGGCAGTGGAGCACAGCGTACAGTGGGCAATGGAGACTGTAGGTCAGGCCAGTGCTTCCCAGAGTAGAGCCATCGTGGGGTCAAGATGTTTAAACAGAAATGCTTCCATCTCACTTTTATTTCAAACACTGTAACAACTGCAAGAAGATCAAGTAGGGTGCTGTCATGTGCAGGTTTTACTGTACACACTGTGACCTTCCTGCCTACAGCCACTATTTTGATAGTCAGTTATTGTTTTGAGTTATTTTTAAAGGAAACATTTCAATTTCTTTAATGTAAATATTGTCTGGTTTCTTAAGTCTTAGTTGATAATTATCGGAATATCTTTGAGTTGTGGACTGGTGGTCAGAACAGATGAAATTTTAGGGTGCATCTTGAGCTTTGGGAGACAGTGATTACCATTTTCTGACATTTTATAGACTAAACAACCAATTGATTAAACAAGATAACAATTGGCAGATACATTGATAATGAGTTGCCCTAACTGGCATGATTTTCCAAGCAAATATGCAAACATTTCTCAGTTTCTAAATTGTATGAATTTGCTGCTGTTTTCTAATGTAGAGCTGAAACAATTAATTATTAAAGTATTTTTTGAGTAACAATGCCATAATTGGTTCCAGCTGCTATACTGTGAGAAATGTCTGATTGTGTGTGTGTGTGTGTGTGTGTGTGTGTGTGTGTGTGTGTGTGTGTGTGTGTGTGTGTGTGTGTGTGTGTGTGTGTGTGTGTGTGTGTGTGTGTGTGTGTGTATTATATTATAGGTCACTGAATATCTTTGGGTTTTAGACCATTGGTTGGATGTAACAATTTTTAAAACGTGTAATGGGCATTTTTCACTATTTTCAAAACATTTAATAAACCAAACCTTTATTCGAGAAACTATCAGATTAATCAATAATTAAAATATTTGTTGGTTGCAGCCCTAATCTTGTAGTTATGGTCAAGAGCGTTGGACTATTGGTTGGAAAAAAATAAACAATTTGAAGAGGTCCCCTTGTGTCTTGAAAAACTAGTGTGTAGTTTTTACTATTTTTCTGACATTTTATAGATCACACAGTTAAGCAATTTGAATGAAAAGAGTTTGACGCAGCACTAATTTCCTGTTTTGAACTTCCAGCCAATACAAAATCTACATTCATTGCCAGCATCCACCATTTGCATGCAAACTAAGCTGTGAACACAGGCTCTTTGGTATGTTTGTGAAGGAGCCTCGTTTTTTGTGTTACAGGTAAGGTGTGGCTCACACGTAAAGGTTTGTCAGTGCCTGGAAGGAGAGGCTTTAAAACAGAAAGTGTTGCCCGCAGAGACATTCCACAGAGTAAGTTCACAATTTTGAATCACAACTGGATCTCTGCACTGTGAGAGAGTAGATCACATATGCATAATTTGATTTAAATCAGGTTCTCCTCACTGCAATGATGTATGTTCCTCACTTTTAAAAACATTGTGACTCATTGAGCTGGAATTTCATTGTCATTATTCCTTCAGTCAGTTTTTAATCAGTTATTAATTAGTTAAATAGAATTAACAAATCGGTACTAAAATGGTCATCAATAGTATTGACTGGAAGAAATGGCAGCAATGTCAATTTTGATATTTTCTAACTGTAAAACAGATTAAAAAAGGGTAGTTAAGATAATCTTGTGTTGATAATCAGTATAATGGTTACCTGTTACTCTGGCTGGAAACCTGTTTGGATATTATCAATGAAAAATGAACATCTGCACACACAAAAAAATTTATTCGAACAGAAAGTTTTAATCCAAGTCGGATCTTTGTTTAAAGTGTATAGTATTATAACATTTAAGTAATACCCTTTTGCATTTTATGATAAAATACTTGATAAATTGTGTATGCTAGTGAGTTATTTTTAATTTAACCCACATTTGCTGATTATACATGTGTACATGTAACAGCCAACACACTGCATAAAAAATGAGTAGAATGAGAGACTGCTCAGATATGATAAAACAACCAAGTGTAGGCTAATTAAAATTGAAATGTTTTAGCTGCAAATACAATCAGACGCAGTAGAAAATTGGCTAAAAGCTGCCTCCAAATTGACCGTATAACCCAAAGTGACCTCAGTTTTCTGCTCTGGTTTCTGCAGGTTTGGTTGACCACCATGTCTTTCCTGTGGTCTGGTGCCCTCTCGTGACCCCTAATGACCTCAACATCTTTGACCCCAAACCCTTTCTACGACCCCTGAGAAAAGACGATAACTGACCACGTGCACAAGCTGCAGTGGGGTGAGGACTGACTACACACACACACACACAAACACACACACACAGATGCACACAGCTGTGTTGTGTGTGTTAGTTTACTACAAGGAACTTTTAACTGGCTATGAAACAGTTTCATGATGCCTCTATATGACTTAAATAAGCAAACAAGCCCATCAGTGAGAAGACTGGCTATTTCTATATAGTTCTTCTAAATACCTGCCAAAGGGTTAGATTCTCTGCAAAGTCAGACGAAATGATTTACCACACACAGACCAGAAGAGCCTATGTTTACATTGTATGTAGCATTATAGCATGAGAGAGTACAAAGACTTAACTAGGATGAGGGGAGGATATTTCTCTTTGTTTGATAACGTTAAAAGTAAAGCTAGACTTGTTGTCGGCTTCCCGACTCATTTTTAAAAAAAGATGAAAGAAGAAAAAAAAGAGCGAGAGAGGACAGCAGTGGTTGAGTGAACAAAGTGAGCGAGTGGTGGTATAACGAGAACAAAAGAATGAATATAAGAATTAAAATGTTATATTCTCATTGTTTCAATGTCCTAAAGCACAAATAAATTGGATGGTAAATTCAGCCTTACATGTAACCTAGATGTATGAACAGAACTAAAACAAAACAATCACTTTGCTTTCTCATCAACAGTTTATTTAACATTTTAAAAAGAAAAATAGTATCAAAAATAAGAAGCTTTTTCTTTCATTTGCTTGCAAAACAAATGCACCCACTACTAAGATATTTACAACATGAGGTGGTGGTGCTCATGGGAAATGCAGTCTTAATTCTGGGAAAACACTACCACTTTTGTTCACAGGGGGCGCTAAAATCAGCACAAAATGAAAGTTCCTTGTAGAAACTTTAAATTACCTTACGAAAGAGTTTGAGGACTGCTCATACACACTGTTACTTTTTATCCTGAGTTAATCTCATTGCATTATTTTTAGGCTTATACTACCTAACATATGTTGATGACCTCAAATATGGTCTTTTTTGGACATCTGTGTCATGATTAAGAATTTACTTAAGTTGACACTAGAAATATAAGTTAGTTGTGTATTGGAGTATAAAGGGAACTAACAGAGTAAGCTGGTCTTCTGAACTTCTTGGTAAGGTTATTATTGTGACTCGGGTTGGAGATTGACACACTGGGAGAAAAACTTTAAACATAAAATGTTTATTTATAAACGTGCAGTAAATGTGCATAATACTTTTTTCATTGCATGTATCAAAAAGGTATATGCATTGAATTTACATAACCCTGTACAAACTTGGCCTATTCTCAATTTAAACCTAATCAGTTACCCTGCTTGTCAAGATGAGTGTGTGGTGTTTTTTTTTTTGTATGCTTGCATGTGTGCAGTTGCAAATGTGTACAAATAAAAGCAAGTCTGGGAATTTTGTCTCAGATAAATTGAGAATCAATTTTAAATTCATAAAAATAAAAAGACTACCATTTTACCAGTACAAACCATTCACTTGAGTTTTTAGTCCACTAAATTTCAACATTACACATAACTGGTACTTAACGTGTTTGTTTTTTTCCAGGTGGTCTTCCAAATGCCTACCTCACGCCTAAAGAGCAAATCACTGCAGCCACAGCCCTGATCAGCAGCCACCATGACATCAAGCATAGGGTATGTTGAGCACTATACATATGTCTGCAAAACATCAAGCCATTGTTGTTATTATTATGGCATACCAGTGAAGCAAAACCTGTAATTAAATAGTTTCTCATCATGAATTCAGTAAGTCATTAAATTGGCAGTCGGTGGTCTCTGTGTTCTGATGCAGTTTAACACACTTTCCAACTTTTTGTTTGTACTTCTGTGTTTTTTGTGTAATGTAACCTCATTCTCATTTTCTGACACAAAGACACGCTGTGTTTAAATCCATAGGAAAAATCTGAAATAGTACATTTGAATTACAGCTGATAAATATTAATTTAGACATGATGACCATATAAGTAGGGCAGAGTTGAAAAAACTGTACACCTGTTGAGTTCTACGGATCACTACTAAAATTACATGAGTCACCATGAGGTGATATTTGCTTAAGTGCTTTTTGATTACACTAAAACAGATATTATTTAGGAAATTACAAACTATTGTAGGTGAAAAATAGGATGGGAACATACACCGTGGTACCAACCAGGATTTATCTGCACCAAAACCAAATACTGTGTTCATGTTTTATTATCAACATACAATTGAACTTTCTGTTTAAGGGTTAAGGGTTACATTTTTAAAAAGTTTTCATATGTTGTCAATTATAGTTCTTAGAAAGAAAGAAAATCGGAATCGACAGGTCAGACTCATAGTTGTCCAAGAAAATTGAGATTGGTGCATCTGTAGTTTTAGTATTGACCCATATTATTTGAAACGTAGGCAGAAACCCTAAGAACACAAATACGCTCATAACGTTCTTGGCAAGCACAACACATTCCTCTGTCCGTCTTACTCTCTTTTTTTTGTGTGACCCAAAAATAAACCTGCTCCTGTTATGTAGGAATCCTCTCATTAGCCAACATCCGTCATTAGCTATTATTAACAATGCATATCTGCTTTCAAGCTGCCAACAAAAGTGCACACACAGGACAACACAGAGCAAGTTGGGGAACAAGAAAAACAATGTGTGTAAATAATTTTCTCTCTTCACACAGGGATGATTGTAGCATCTTTGATGGGTTGATGGAAGAAGATGAAAAGGACAAAGCAAAACGGTAAGTTATGAATGAACTTGCTGGAGTGACGCTAAGTGTAGTATGTGCTAAATATTACCGCACCAACCCTACTCATTTAAACATCCCAGGGGTTTTCGAGGATTGTCTTTGCCTTGCCCCCTCCTGTTTAATTAACCAACATTTCAAACACGATTCATGATATCAAACCAATCTGGACAAAATAAACAGAACAAGCAAATATCTTTTAATGTGTTTCAAAATTTAGCATCTAATCCTGTGTTTTCTGATTGTAGCGTGTCCCGTAACAAGTCAGAAAAGAAGAGGAGAGACCAGTTCAATGTCCTCATCAAGGAGCTTGGCACCATGCTGCCAGGCAATACCAGGAAGATGGACAAATCCACCATCCTGCAGAAAAGCATCGACTTCCTATGTAAACACAAAGGTCAGTTCATTTTTACCACCCTCACCTCACTTCCTGTGTTTACGTGGAACACCTCACGGGCTGGACGGTTTCGGTTCTATATTTAGGTTTAACATGCACTCTTGTGTACTTTGTTGTCTGTGTTTGTTTACTTTTATTACTAGAGCTCGTTAAAGGAAACATGTTTTTATTACACTTTTTATGAGACATGGGTGCAGTAAGTGAAGGGCAAATGACCCTTCAATTAATTTGAACCTTTCAACTCTCTATTGTTAACTCGATGTACTATTTCTAATTATTCTGCCACAGTTAATTATGTGTATGTCATTATCATACAGAACAACTATCAACTGTGTTATCAGCTCTGTTTAACTGCCTTGTTTTCACTTTGAGCCTTGTACTGTCAATACATTTTTATGGCCAGTTGTCTTATTATTATCTTGTTATTGCATGCTTTGTTTTTGTGTTGTTGTGTCACCTCATCATGTTTTTCATACTTCACTTTTTTCCCATAAGACTTGATTTTTCTTTTTAAAAATTCCATTCACTTTCTCTCTCCTTCAGAAATCGCAGCCCAGTCGGAGTCCAGTGAAATCAGGCAGGACTGGAAGCCTTCATTTCTTAGCAACGAGGAGTTTACCCAGCTCATGCTGGAGGTCAGAAATCTCACATTGTGTGCCGTGATTTTGCAACACAGAGGCCATGTTCACTGTTATTGTACTCCTGTGGTAGTGTGTTAATTTTTAATTCTCTTTAACAAACCCAAAAGGTCTTTTTCATGGAAGATATTTTGACATGTCACTGTAGGAAAATCACAGGTGTAAATAATAAAAGTATTTATGGCAGAATTCAGTTTCAGAGTGCTGGTGTTGTGTTTGCTGGCTCACTGTCATGAGACACTTGAGTAGAACAGAGCCATCGTTAATGTTATTAGTAATAACACCTGTGCTTTTTCTGCTGTGATGTCTGCTGCGAAAACAACTTGTTGGATTATTTAATCCATTAATTATTAAAAAGGTCCTTAATCATTTCAACAGTTTTGGTTCATTTTTATTTTCTCTTTGGAATAATCAATTTAAATAACTTCCTATTAAAGAAAAGTCAAATTGACAAAATGAAATTTTAACTTCTGTAGCTGAAGACCAATGTCAAAGAGTGTTCTCCTTGTCCTTTTTTGCATTATCAGGCTCTGGATGGGTTCTTTATAGCAATAATGACTGATGGGAACATCCTCTACGTCTCTGAGAGTATCACCTCACTACTAGAACACCTACCGGTGAGTAACACTGGTTCTTTCTTTAGTTCGGTATGAATTAGTCTTTCACTGTGCTGAATAAGAAGCTTTAAAAGGATTTCTTTTGTGTAGTTCAGATTGAACAGGTCAGGATGACCTGTGTGCACTAAAATGAGTTTGGCTCTTCTTGTAATTTATGTGAGGGTGCTCATGCGTTTCTGTGTGTGTTTCTTCTCCAGGCGGACTTGGTGGACCAGAACCTGTTAAACTTTCTGCCAGTTGGGGAACACTCTGAGGTGTACAAGGCTCTGTCCACGCACCCCACCGACCAAGAGGGCCTCAGCTCCGATTACTTAAAGAGTCAGTAACACCCTGTTATGTTACCTGTACTGTGCTGTGTGTTTGTATGCAAGACTGACAGAGTACAGTGCAAATCTCTTTTATGTGATGGAGGTTATTATTCAGGTTAATGTTATCAGGATGCACATTACTGTCAATTCTGGCAACAATTCAAGTTGTTTTTAAAACTGTTTAGCACCAAAAGTGCTGTGCTGAGTGTTAGTGCAGCAACTAATGAGTCTAAAAATACAGTCTGAAATACTGCAATGAAAAACATGATTTAACATTTATGTTATCTATCCAGCACCATCTAACATTTTAAAACATTGATGTGTTTGTACTGAATACCACAGTAATAATTTTTTTTGGTAAATCATGTGTTTTTTTCCAGCTAAGAACTGCATGGAGTTCTGCTGTCATATGCTGCGAGGGGCCATTGACCCCAAAGAACCCCCCGTCTACGAATATGTCAAGTTCATCGGCAACTTCAAGTCACTCAACAATGGTACGAGTCTTAATTGGCAATTTTTTTAATTTTGCGTGAGCATAGTTAAAGTAGCTAAATGGCATTAAATTGAGGCAATAATCACTTTAAAAGCTTTAACATTTTTTTGCTATTTCACATCATAAGCTTGCATGTTTATGTTAATGTGAACAAAAACAAAGTGACACAAACTCTGCATGTGAGGCCCATTTTAAGTTAAAATTTATCAAATTATTTTTATTTACATAGTCATCAATCACCTTGAAAGCCTCACAGTGTAACTTCTTCAATGGGGCACTCTGTTTTCTGTTGTGTAGTTCCCAATGTGACGAGGAATGGTCTGGCAGGGGTTTTACAGCGATCGCTACAGCCTGCTTTTGACGACCAGGTGTGCTTTGTGGCCACTGTCCGGCTGGCCAAACCTCAGTTTATCAAGGTAATCCAACACACACACACACACACACACACACACACACACACACACACACACACACACACACACACACACACACACACACACACACACACACACACACACAGATACATAAATAAACCTGAGTCATTAATCAATAATTTTATTCAGTACACCATGTGGTTGTTGAATTAAACTGCCACATCGAGGCATAAATACCATCAAGAAATAAACAAAATGTTTGTCCTCTAATGCTAGACTTGTGTTGTTTATATATTCAAAGGAGATGTGTACAGTGGAAGAGCCCAATGAAGAATTCACCTCCAGGCACAGTCTTGAATGGAAGTTCCTCTTCTTAGACCACAGGTAAACAGGGACACACAAATTTATTTGTGTATAATCCCTAACAACACTCAGAGATACTCATTTGACATATTTACATTTGTGCTGCATCAGATTTGTCTTCTTGATACATTTGACCAGAACGAACCAGAAAGAGCATCTTACTTGACCTAGGTCACCGTAACTTCTGAGCACCAGGACTTAGTTAACCCTCCCTTCCTTTTTTGTGTGACTGATAATGAATGCATTTCTTCTTTTCAGAGCTCCACCGATCATCGGCTACCTGCCATTTGAGGTTCTGGGAACATCAGGGTACGACTATTACCATGTGGACGATCTGGAGACGCTAGCCAAGTGTCACGAACACTGTGAGGGCTCACATTTACACACTTTCACTTTTAACTTTGTAAAAGCCATTCTTGTTAGTCGGTTCTCACTGCTCTGCTTGTCTGCCTCTCTGTCTCTCCCCTGCTCAGTGATGCAGTACGGTAAAGGGAAGTCTTGCTACTACCGTTTCCTGACTAAAGGTCAACAGTGGATATGGCTGCAAACACACTACTACATCACCTATCACCAGTGGAACTCTCGGCCTGAGTTTATTGTCTGCACACACACAGTAGTCAGGTACTGCCAGCTGAAAGCACATCCTCACTTTTTAAAAATACTTTCAGTGATGGTACACATGTACACTGCCTTCTTGTTCTTTCACTTGTCGTCCCTAAAACCTCCTTTTTCTTTTTTGTCTGCAGCTATGCAGAGGTGAGGGCAGAACAGCGCAGGGAGCTGGGCATTGAGGAATCCAACCCAGAGGTCACTGTGGATAAGGTAAAAAATTACTAAATATAATAATACAGATAATGAAATTAATCACAATATATCTAGTTTGCAAAAGAAATTACTTAAAAAAAAAACTATAGATATGAATTTGGGAAGTAATCATTAAATGATTACTGATTAAACTTTGATAGATTGATTTGTTTGAGTGAAATTCTTTACTTACAGTAACTAACAACTACCCTCACAAAATTATATATTCAACCTCATTACATCATTGTACATTTTTTACATAAAAAAGCCTGTTTCCCCCCATCTGTTATCCATTTATTTCTCTCAGTAAGTTCTGTCAGCCTTTTTTAACATGTCTTACTTGTTACTGTGTCTACAAGTATCTGACTAATTGACTGTTGTCCTCTGATGCTATATAAATGAAAGGGGCTGTGATTACATTAAGAGGAGAACAACAGATACTGTATCATAAATCAAACTTTGCATGGTGGTAATTAGGATAGTGGTTGTTAATCTTAAATTAATCCAATTTTCCTGTCATGAAACACTTGTACTTGTTAATAAATGGCTGGTTTGGGTTATTAATCTCATTCTTTTAATTGGTACAGTAGCTGGCTCGAGTATATGGAGTGTATTCACCATGCATTATGTTTTTGTGGGTTCAAATCACATTTCATGGATTTTATTCTGAATGATCTTTTGCTCAGGCCTGTTATTTTTACTTGTTGTACACTGAAATTATTGTTGAAAGATCAGCTTTGAAGAGTATTTTTTGTCTGCTTGGTTATTTCCAGAGTCAGGACTCTGGCTCAGAGTCACAGCTGAATACATCCAGTCTCAAGGAGGCATTGGAGCGATTTGACCACAGCCGGACGCCCTCAACCTCTTCACGTAGTTCCCGCAAGTCCTCATCACATGTCTCTGACAACACTTGCACTTGTAAGGACACCCATGTGCACACATACGTGTACACACACACACACACACACACACACACACACACACACACACACACACACACACACACACACACAGTGTATAGACATACAGTACATGTAATGCTAATCAGATATACTGAGGAGGCAGTGACGCAGCAAGTAACAAAGCCCTGCAGTAAGATGACATGAACGGACACAATCATCAGCAGTGTCTGAGTAGGACTCTTACTCATCAGTGTTTCTGTCTCTGCAGCAACAGCCTCCAAGCTACATATGGACACGGCGACGCCTCCACGGCAGTCACTGGCCTCCACCATGGAGATGACATCACAGCGTCGCTCATCCATCAGCAGCCAGGTGGTACGTCATTGATCATAACTTCATGTTATGACGGATAATCTTTTGTCACCATGAGTAACACAGATTTAATTTTCTGCTCTTAATGTTGTTTTATAACAGGGCAGTCAATGACTTGTAATATAATAAACTAATACATTACAGTTGTCCTCATTTTCTTGTTTCCTCTATATTTGCAGTCAATGAGCTCTCAAACCACTGGTCAAAGTGTAACTCCAGGCATGATCACTCAGCAACAGCAGCAGCAGCAGCAGCAGCAACAACAACCACAGCAGCTGCAGGCAAACGTACAGGTAAGAATGAAGATGAGTTGCTGCTGAGTTTGTACTGTTCATTTTTCAGTGTTTGAATTAACATCAGAACATCCATTACTGCTAACTGCGTATACAAGCAGTTAATACCACTGAAGTAAGTGACCTGTTTCTATTCTCTCCACCCACAGCCGGTGATGGAGTTCACGGCGCAGGTGAACGCCATGCAGCACCTAAAGGAACAGCTGGAGCAAAGGACCAGAATGATTCAGGCCAATATTCAGCGGCAGCAGGAGGAGCTGAGACACATTCAAGAGCAGCTGCAGAAAGTCCAGGGACAGGGCATACCGGTGAGCTGTAGACTACATGTCTTTTGATAAAATAGTTTTTTATTTAGGCTGAGTTTGCTTGTTGTATATTAATTAAAATTGGTCAATAGTATATTGACTGAAATACAACAATTATAATGTTTGTTGTCTCCATCCAAAATCTTCTTATTTCTCTCCTCCTTTCATATGTCTTTGTCTCTGTCCTCAGTGTTATTTGGTTAGGGTTTGGCAATAGGAAGACAGTTTGTCAGGTTAAATATGATACAATAGTTTGACCTTTTACTGGAAAAAATATATTTTTCAACAATAAACCAGAGAGCCAATTAAATTCAAAGGTTGCAGTCTATTTAGTTTACTGAAACGGTTTACTTTACTCACAGCATTGCTGCTGGAAAGTCAAACAAAGCTAGCATGAAACCTCTCTTTAAAAGATCAGTAGGTATGTTGTCCTTTGTCTTTTTGCCTGACCTACATCTACAATCATGCATTATGTATTATTTTAGTTCTGTTCAGAGGAAACAACAATAATAGACAGAGCTTCACAGCCTGAGTGTGCACGCTGCTGATTTTTTCCCCAGTAAATTATTCTGTTATGATAAACAGACTGGGCAAATAAATGTACAAAAATAATCACATATGATGTAAACCTGGACAGACAGATTACTGTGGCCTGACTTTTAAAATATTCCATCTTTACAGATGCTGTTGCAGCAGCAGGGTGGAGCGATGAACGTGCAGCTCCCTCAGGTGGGGTCGGTCCCACAGACAACTACTTTGACCAATCAAGTGCAGCAAGCGGCAGTTAACCCTGCCTATTCAGGAACTCAGCAGCTCACCATCCAGCAGCAGGCTCCTCCTCCTCAGCAGAGCCTACAGCAGCAGACTAACTCCCTCACACAGGTGGGACACACACACACACACACACACACACACGTTTGTTTTTGTGAGGACATTCATTGACACAAGGCATTCCCTGACCCCTTACCCTAACCTTAACCATCATAACTAAATACCTAAACCCAACCCTTACCCTAAACTGAGGACTGGCCAAAATGTCCTCTCGATGCTGGTTAACTGAAATTGGTTTTCTCAAAGACGGAAAAACACACACAGACTACAGAGTTCTCCTCACCTCAGTTAAGTTAGTCATAACGGTAACTTTGAAAGGACAAGTCAAACATTTATTATTTACTGTGTATTCAGTGTCTTCTAAGAACAGTGATCTGGTGTGAACTTTGACATTTTTGGTCACATTTAGTGGAGAATTTCACAAACTACACAAAACACAGCACTGTCCTGTGAAGTAGTAATGTTTACACCTCATTCACATGACAGGAGGAGCCACAGGGCATGCTGTTAGTGTGTGTTATCATGTGAAGTACTGAAAAACATAAACTCAAAATCATATTTACTGTCGCTGGAGACGCACCCCGTGCTGGGCTATTGAGGAATCATTTATCAACTTGTCATTTCACCATAAAGTTAATTCAAAACAAAGTCAGGACAAAAGCAGCAACATATTTCGCACCATGGTGGTGTCCCAAATTCATACTAAATGTAAATATCAGAGCAGATTTTGTTGGTAGACAGAAATGGAGGAGTTGCTCACAGCTGTAAAGGATTTAAATGGTTGAGAAAACTACTTAGAAGACATTTTAGTAAAAAATTATATTTTGCTGTCTCTGTTTTAGTTTAACTGGCTGTATCTGTCTACAGTTTAATTTTACATTTGATGGGCCAAGCATTGTATCATTTCCTGTTGGAGTAAAACGGTTTTATGTTGATTTATTGTATACTAACAGCATTAAACAGTTTACTACTAAGATTTGTACAGTATATACTCAAATTTCCAGGTAGTATGTAGTACAGGAATGGCACACAGCACATGATAGTATTTCCATGTATTGAAATCCTTCTCATTTCATAAAGAAATTGCCCGAACACTGACAAAGAAGATAAATGAGGTTCCCAGCAGGCAAAAGAATCAGTTTATTTAATGGGTACAAAGTGACACAAGACACCATTGTCAGTACAGCTTCCAGATCACATGATTTTAGACACATTAATAGACTATCAAACCATAAAATGTCCAATCAGAGGGAGAGAGGTAAAAGGTAAAGGGTGTTTCACATGAGCTAATCAGTTACCTTAGTGTAGTCATAAAACATGCATGAAAACTAGAATCTATATACAGACAGTGCACACATACATATATATAAATGAGTCTAAACCTCATGCGCACTTGTTTACACACAAATCAAAGAAAAGCTAAAGTTAAAGACAATTCCTTAATATCTGCAGTTACGTGCATGTGTTTTTTTCATTCCGATTTGAAATCACTCCAATTAAAGATTATGGGTCAACTGTTTACATGGGATGTGATCTAATACTTTGCGGTGTTCACATGCGCTGGTGCATTTAATCGGAACAGCTGTGTGACGTGCACAAAAGTGATGAATACATCAGTGTGATATGTCAATATGTTCCTATAGTTTTATTCAGCCAGCTGACTAGCAGCCATACATTTTTCCTCTCTCTGTTCAGGAGTGGCTGACTTAAAGTAAGGTTAGGCTAACCCACTGTCGTTAAATTTGACAATAAATCCCCTTCACTTTCATCAGCAGGTGGCAAGCAGGACAGGCTTTCGTCCTGAGTTGTAGCATTTATTCGCTGACCACCTGAACTATACACACTATACTGCAAACATTTTTATTCTGACTGGAGTATTAGAGTCCATGTACACCCAGCTAGTGAGACCATGTAGATGCTGTGGTGTTTGCTGCCTGGTCTGAGTAAATCTAAGATGTTGTTTTGTCAGCAAAAAAACAAAATGTGTAAAGTTACAGTTTCAACTAATTTATTTTGTCTTTTTCAGTATATTTGTAATTCCTCATATGAGCATATGATCTGTTCAAATTAGAATCAGGTTGAACATCCATTTACATTTTTTGTTGCTTTGCTCTTTTAAAGAAACTCATGACACCGTTCTTTCCTTCTTCACATATTGCCACTCTCTAGCCTCAACGCCAGCCTCAGCAGCCCCCCCAGGCCCAGCCACAGCCCCAGGGCTCTGTATCTGCCCCACTGTACAACACCATGATGATTTCCCAGCCAGGGCAGCCCAACGTGCTGCAGATCAGCACCAGCCTGCCGCAGAACAACACACAGCAAGGCACAACTGTGGCCACCTTCACACAGGACCGACAGATCCGGTAAGAGGACAATAACCAGAAAACCCGTCTGAAGCTGAGCTGTCAAAGTAAATGTATGCAGTAACAGTATGTTTCATGGATTTTCTTCTACCCTCCTTTTTCACTGTTTCACTCTCTTCAGGTTTCCTGCAGGTCAGCAGCTGGTGACCAAGCTTGTAACAGCTCCAATGGCATGTGGCGCAGTCATGGTACCCACCTCCATGTTCATGGGACAGGTGGTCACCGCATACAACCCCTTTGGTGGACAACAGGTAAGAAAGTAAATGAAGTACATCTACCAAAGACAAGGAATGAGCACTGTTCTAATTATAGCTCATCCATCATGTTTGAGGCTCTAAAACTGTCAGCTGCTTGGCGTCCACAGACTGTTTATAGTTGGATGCCTTTGGGTGAGAATGTTAAAGATGCAGCAAGAAAATAGAGCTGTGTAATCTGAAAAGATCAGTTTTTGTTTTTTTTTTGGTTTGAATTTGCTTTACTTTTGTAAACTCTTAATAAATGACTAAAAGAACAAGAGACTAGTGGGTTACAAAAATACAGGTTCAGTAAATTTAGATAAGTTTAAATGATAGATGATCCATCACCTTAGAAATATCTTTGAAAGATTATAAAAAGATGTTAAGAGGAAGGTGGTACAACTTAAGTATCTCTCTAAAAGCAGTAAATCCTAAAACTATAATTATTTTTTTTGCATTATTTGAACATTTCCCCGTTTTTGTTCTGTGTTAACTCCTGTGTACCTTCAGCAGGGAGGACAAACCCAGACCCTGACTCTTCAACCAGCCCAACCTTCACAGGGTCAGCCCGACGGCCAAAACCAGACCACTGTAGTGGCTCAGAGCGGCCAGCAGGGGCAGCAGCAACAACAGCAGTTTCTACAGGTATCTGTAGAGGGCAGCAAGTATTGTTGATTTAAATAGGGAACAGATGTGATGTTTTTTATGTTTTATTAGGGTTACATTTATGCTACTGTTAGTAATTATGAAATAACTACAGATGTGTGTCGTGTTTTATGTGTCTGTAGAAACACTGAGCGAATAAGAAGTTCTGAAGGCCTACTTTTCTAATTTCTCTTTTTTTCTGTCAGGGCACTCGTCTTCTCCATAGCAACCAATCTACCCAGCTGATTCTGCAGGCAGCTTTCCCACTCCAACAACAGGGCACCTTCACCCAGGCGACACACCAACAGCAACCACAGCAACAACAGCGGCAACAACAACAACAACAACAACAACAACAACAACAACAATCTCACCACCAGAGGCACCAGCAGCAGCTCAAACCGCAGCCCCAGAAACAGCAGAAAACCCAATCATCACATAGAACTGACAGTGTCAGCAGCCAACCACAGTAAAGTCCTGGGTAACAGAAACTTGAAGGGATCGCTGCGTACATTTGTTTTGTTCCTTCCTTTTTTTTCTCACCTCCCAAAAAAAATCCTCCCTCCCTCCATCTGAAAGGAACGAATCATAGGAAAGAGGAAAACCAGTGAGTCCCCAAGGAACTCACCAAAGATTGTCACCATGGCAGCAGGATGGATTAAAATCCCCCTTTCCCTCATCAGAGGCGGGGTGTGAGGGAGCTCCAGTCTCTGTGGAAACTTGACAAAAATCCAGAGAACACCTTATCGCCACGGTAACGATGGACTTGTTTTTTGTTTTTGTTTTTTTGAAGGTTTGTCAAAAGTGGACTGACCTTGTACAGATTTACTGTATGATAAAAGAAAACTTGTAAATATCCAATATAGCCTAACAGGAAACAGAAATGTAGTATTTTATATGATTGCATGGAAAGAATAACTGTGTAAGCTTTTATTAGTCGCTTTTGAAAAATGACTTTTTACTTTGTTCAAGTGTTTTCTGCTCAAAGACGGAGCAACAACGTGCTCTCTTGGACCCCCTCCTCCCCCCCGTCCCTCCCTTCTCTAAAAAAAACAAAAGAAGTCCAGAATGGGGCTTTAAAGTTCTGTCAGTTTGTTTTAAGGAAAAAAAAGGCTGGGCTGGGGTTTTTTGTGAAAGAATTGTGTTTTTAAACACTGTCTCTGAGACAAAAAATGTAACTTTGCAAGTACAAATTATGTTAAGCAAGAGACTAGATTACAGTTCAACTGTATTCTTTGCAGGATGATCACTGTACGTATAACAGGTTTAGTGATTCCAAGTGCCAATAACATAGTCAATTATGTTTTGTTTTTTTCTCTCGAGCAGACTACTCAAAGGCGTATATATTTTCCAAAAAGATATTACCCCTAATAAAGTTCACGCGTGTGTATATAGAAGGGATTATTTTTTAACAGTCAAAGAGCCCTATACGTAACAAACAGTATATCCTCAACCTCCTGAACTTTTAGCACTTGATGTGGTTGTGTACAGTAAATCACTGTAGACCTAGTTGTTTGTAAACTGTGGTGTGATTCTGTGAGCTAGTGTGTGTTTTTGAGAATACAATCTTTGTGTGCATGAGTGTCTGTGGTCAGTGTGTGCGTGCGTGTGTGTATGTGTGTGTGTGTGTGTGTGTGTGTGTGTGTTTGATGCCCCTTGTGTCTTACGATAATTGACTTAGTAAGGGTTTTGAAGTTGCTGGATGGTACATGTATTCTCAGGAACGTGGAAAGTTTTGCGTCTGCCTCAGTCTGGAACCAGACCGGGAAGGATTAGACAGTGATGCTGCAAAGACCAGAGGAAGAAGTGTCACAAAGGGTGTGGTGACGGAAGAATATTTGACCCAGATTTCTTGGAGCGTTCCTTATTGTTTCCTCATCAAAACAGAAATGTAGAGGGCGAAGTCACCAATGAGAAAAGTAACAAAACAAAAGTGCTATTTTTCTTCATGATTTTAAGATTATTGCAAAGGGGGAGGGGGTTGTCGAGATACCCTCGTCAGACCTCAGTGTACCAGTGAACATTTCTAAACACTGTCTCATGGTCTTCTGTATAATCAGTGTTTCATCCTTCTTTCTCTTCCTAGGCCTCAGAAATCCTCTTGCAGTGTAGTTCTCTTTTCTCTCAGTTCACAAACGGCAGTTAAAAGCAGGGCTGGGCTCACCTTCACTTTGAATTAAGACTTGAATTTGAGCTCAGACTCTGTGTCACAGTTGTAAGCCATATCAAACAGAAAAGCCTCGGACAGGAGGAAGCGTGATGGTTGGCAAAGGAGCATTCAGAATGTGTTTTGTCTCAGAGAGTGTGTGCGTGTGTGTGCGAGCGAGTGTATGTGTATGTTTGCATTACGTGCGAATATAGCGTCTCCTTGTCTTGATCCTACTTCTTGTATCACTCGGGGGTCAGTATTGGTTTCCCCTGGCGATAGCCAATCAGTTCTTGCGTTGCAGTATAAAGAAATAATTGTAATATTCAAGAATCTTCCTCTCTGCTTGGGCTCAGAATTCTGCAAGCCTGCAAGTGTGTGGGACAGCTCAGCTTGAATACATGTTTGTGTGTGAGAGAGAGCATTTGTATGCATGTTAACTGTCACTGTAACCCATTATATTTTCATATGGAAACAGATGTGTGACTGGATGTTGGGCAATGCAGAGCATTGGTCACCAGTCAGGCTATAAAGGAGATGGGTGCTGTTATTGTTTTACAATGACGGACTGCTCAACAAGCACTTATCACGGTAAATACACACCGGACCGGTCTCATAGTAACCCTCCAGATAAAGCAGGAGTTTCAGAGTCTAGAGAACGATTTTACAGTGTGGGTCTTACTATCTGAAATAGGTCTTCCACCCATCACATAGCAAATATAGATCCTCTATAGACTAGTGTGTTTTTACGGCATCACTCTAAAGGGTAATGTTGAAATGTTTATAGTTTGAGTATGTGTCACTGATACCCAGCCCAAAGAATGTAAAGGTGTTTTAAAGAGACTAATGGATGTTGATTATGGAGAAGTTTTGACAGGCTTTGTGATGAAGGAAAACATGGGGAGTAAAAGTGTTTGTCACTGCAAGCGTCCACATACAGAATCTTACATACAATCTTATTTACAGGTTTTACATAGTATATTAAAAAAAAAAAAAACCCGCTGAATGTTTCACCAGTATGATCTTCATCTATTTTGTTTATTTTTCTGCAATAATTTTCTGACATCATCTGTTTAGGAAAAGAGTTTCAAAAGTGGCTGAAAGTTGAGGTGTAGGATATTGGAAAGACAGCGAGGCCCCCCCTCCCCCTCCATGCAGACACACAGATCACCTGCCCACTACACAATTTGGTTCTGAAGAGTCCTAGTTCTAGTATAATACTGTACACATACACAAAGCTAAGAACACCAGTATTCAGTGTAAAATGGTGCTATGCTTACCTGTACTGTATGTATGTATGTATGTATATCCCTTCTTCTGCTCTTGAACTGTGCTCCTTTATCTACCCCAAAGTCAAATGTAATAATCAATATTTTGAAGCAAAATGTTTGCTATTATTATAACCCTCTCTCCCCTCTTGGTCAATTTGAAAATAAAAACAGTTGCAAATATTGTAAGTGACACATCTTCAGCTATTCTGTTGTGTTTTGGACTGTTTTCAGCTCTTAAGGTTGGCAGCGTCGGTGGATCCAGAGTCCCAGTTGATGTACCCAAACTTTGGTGACCCTCTTGACTTTTTCACTTGTGCTTTCATGAGATTGATATTTATGGTTTTTGATTGTCAACAACTATTGAAATTGCAACGTTTTGGACAGACAGTCACTCAGGATGAAATTTAACTTTGTTCTGTCGTTATATTTTGAATATTTCCAAAGTTGTACAACCTCTAGCATGTCTGTAAACTCTGTCTTCTTTCACAGAGATGGGGAAAGACACACAAATGAAATGGACACTTTCAAGTCTGTTTTACCGTCACAGGTACTTTCTTTATTATTACAAGACAACCAACTGTATCAAAACTTCATGAACCTCAAAACCAGAACACAGGAACTCTCTTTTGGCTGCCCTCTCCACAATAACAGTTTCACAACCAAATGCAGCCAGTATTTAAAAAAGAAAAAGTCTAAAAGGCACATCTCTATTGTATTTACATTGCATACATGTTTAACATAAATCAAGTAAAGAGGACTCACAATCAGCCCTAAACACCTGGCCAGTGGCTTTGCTAAAGAAGACTAAACTAACACTATCCCAAAAATACATACAGCAATACAACCAGTTTTTTTTAAGTCACAGTTTTCAAAGATGAACACAGGTGGGAATCTGTTTCTGTAACTTATGGCTTTGTTTTTAATTAGGAGTTGTCGCTCGCATGCCACTTTGCTATGGCTCAATTTTTAAACTTAATAATGAAAACATATCACTTGGTATTTAAAAAAAACCAAACAGTTACTTTGACTCATGTGGACACTCTTGGTATTTGTTAATATTTTACAGTAAATTAATATTTTTTAAAGTGACAGTTTGACATTTTGCGAGTTATTATCTCATGTCGTTCCATTTAAAAAAAAAAAAAACCTGGAGCCAGGAGATGGTTATCTTAGCTTAGCATAAAGACTGGAAACAGGGGGAAACAGTTATCTTGCTTGGGTCCCAAGGTTATAAAATGCACCTACTAGCACTTTTAAGGATAACGAATTAATACATTATATCTGGTTTGTGAAATCAATAAAAAAAGAGAAGTGGTTGTTGAATTATTTCTTGGCCGGTTGCGGTGACGCAGGTGACGGCCTGACTGATATATTTGGGTCTATTTTGAGGAGCCGGCCAGGTAAAAGTTACTAAGTAATTGAAGTTATTTAAATTAGATAAGCGTTTACCACGTTAAGGGATACTTCCATTGTGCTTATACATAATATATAAGAAAATTTGAGAAAAAAAACCCAAACATTTATAACACCAACTCAAGTTCTGTTATTCAGAACACCAACACACGATATGTTTGTTGAACAGGCAAAACTTGCACTAATTCTCAAAGGGAAGAAAAAGAAAAAGCTAAATTAGTTCAAATAATGTTTCCAGGCAACCGGTTTAAACTACAGAATAAATCCACTGCTTCCTGCAATGACATAGTCCCACATACAACCCAGCTAAAGACTCTTTCCACAGTGTTTCTTTCCATGTGTTAAACTAACAAGATATTAATCAGTGAGATTATGAGGTGCAGGTATGCAGCCTTTGTTACCTTTGGACAGAGCCAGACAACCTGTTTCCAGTCTTTATGCTAAACTATGCTAACTAGCTGCTGGCTATAGCACCAGACTTAATGCACAGAAATGAGAGTGGCATCTTTCTTCTTATCCAACCCGTGTATGTAGTTTTTATTTAACAAAATGAAATGACATTATTCCTGTAAAGCGGGAGACAAATCTGAGACAAAGAACCGTTGTAGTCCAGAGCACCCACTCTGCTTCTTTTCTTCAGTCCAATATCATCTCCCAAGGTCAAGTGTTTACTCCTGTCTGTTTTCTCCAAAGCATCTTAAAATGTAATCTTTAAGGCTGACTGCAAGCCAAACCTCCCCACCCCCCACCCCACTGCTCATGGTCGATGTTGTATCTGATGGGCTGGTTAGTGCACCTTAAATACCTACCGCAGAGATCAAGTGGGGAGATTAGATAGATGCCAATAGTGAGAGCCCAGTGCAGGGTTGTATATACATTGTGTGTGTGTGTGTGTGTGTGTGTGTGTGTGTGTGTGTGTGATGTAGAAAGGCCAGTGGTTGAGAATTAGTTTGATTGAATGTGTTATGAGCAGTTTGCAGCGTACATTTTTCTCTTTTATTTTGTGCGGTAAAGGGAGAGAATGATTGGGTTCGGGGGGTTATGTTTCATAGCAGTGTTTGTGTGTGTGTGTATCAAACATAGTCCTGGAAGACGTCAGCAGTGCTTTGCAGTAAAGGCTGGGTGGGGGCTGTAGTGCTGCAGACTGAGCTCAGCCTCCGTGATGGCGCCCTCTGTTGCTCTGGAGGGTTGCTCAGTGTTAAGTACACCTGAGGAATAACAAACGTTTTGTTAAATTCTCAGCCTGATAGTGCAGAGTGTGACATGCTAAATACACAATGTCATATCCACAATAGATGCCTAAATTCAGTAGGACACACACATTTTTTTGCTATCTTTCTTCTCCCCTGTTAGATAGTGACAGTAGGAAGTTGGCAGGAGATTAAAGGAGAGAGATGAGCACCCTGGCATACTTTTTTTTGACCAAATAAGGCCGTGAACCTGATTTTATTAGTTCAATTGAAGAAATTAACAAATAATATTTCCAAAATGTCACAAGAAGGGAGTTTACATATTTTACACATGACTGTAGTTATGCATAGGATGTCTATTAAAGGGATTCTCCAGTGATTTAGTATTGTCACTTTCAAGTTGGGATACTTGCAGGAGACAGATTAAAGACTATAGGCAATAATTGATAGAGGAGAAGCCAAGATATCCTGAGTTTGAATCTATAGTATGGTTCAAGCTCCAAAAACACTAGATCTTACATTTCCCATAATACATTCTGACAGAAACCTTTTGTTAGAGTCTCCCTGCCTCTCTTTCATTACTCAGTGATCCAAGTTTTGTAAAGCAGGCTTTCTGTCAAATACAATGTTATTCTAAAACCAAAACCTGCATTACCCTAACTTGACAAAACGCCTCCAGAGACACAGGAGTAGATTATACAGCTGTTTTCTCAGGCTGTGAAGTACTACCCATGACTCTTAAAATGAACTACATGTGCATAATCAATGGGGTGCCCCTTTAATTAGGTAGCGATGACAAAAATTGACCACATTATGAGATGTGGGGCATAGTAGCAGCCTAAGATGCGCCCATCATGTAACCTCATATCCATGGTTTGACTCCAGGAGACCTTTTATTGCTTATTCTCTCCCTTTGTCCCTGTATCAATACACTCATTATCTAATAAGGCCAAAATGCTTAAAACTTACATTCTTGGTTTTTTCTGACAGCAGCAGTTCAGTCCTCTCCACCAGTTTCCTGAAAGAAGGTCTTTTCAAAGGGTCGTGGTTCCAACAAGACAGCATTATTTCATACCTGCAGAGGTGAGAGTGAGATTAGTTTCAACATGGAGGAATGTGACAACCTCGAGTCGAATGAAAGTAGTTTTCATTCATACACAGACGTAGCAGGTGTAAAATCAAATAAAGAAGTGGGTGAAGTATCGCGCTGGTGACTCTGCATCTAAAACACATCCACTTCATAACCTCTGATTACACGTCAGTATTAATAGCACTGGTTGTTTTTGTGTCTTTACATTTTATTGCGTCTTTGTTTTTCTAATGTCTGTTGTGTGACAGTTATGCACTAATGAGAGAAAACACATCCATCTGTTAATCATTATAAGCAGCCAAAAATATGAAAAAGAGGCATATAAATCATCATAACAGAAGAGAAACTGGACACACACTTACATCTCAGTGGGAGCATACTCTGGCCTGTTCATCCTGTGACCCTCTTGGATCATCCTATAAAACGCTGAGCCCACCTGCATCCCAGGGTACGGGCTGTTACCTGCAACATGAAAATACAGTATGTACAAAACAATTTTCTAAAGTAGCCTTTTTTGAGTACAAAATCAGATTTTCTAATGACGCTGGGTTCTGCAGCTACATTATGCATCACAATCAATAAGATTTTCTATAATTCACTGCACTAAGTGATGCTGCTGCTTGGGAGCGTCATCAGAGCCTCTAATAAGGCCCCAGTCAGCTCAAATGGAGGGTAATAATGGCGCCGACGTTATGAAACAGACGCAACAGCACAGCTCTAACTGGAAATATTACCCAGAGAGAAGATTTCCCAGAGCAGGATACCGTAGGACCAAACGTCACTCTCAAAGGTGTAGACACAGTCGAAAATACTCTCGGGTGACATCCATTTGACAGGCAGACGAGCCTGCAGCAGTGAGAGCCATCATTACAAGAGTACAGTATACACATACTTTCTCTCATAAGAAAATACAAATCTCCTCTTTAAAGGGTTAAAAATGTACATGTAGAGCATTAGAGAGTAAGGCTTCTCTATGACTGAGAATAGCAGCAAAGTGCAGCTGCTTCTCTGTTAATTAATATATTATGCAACTAAAACAGCTGATGTATCCATTAATGGATCAACAAAATTGGTCTTTAGCTTTTTGGAGTGCTGACTGGACAAAATAAGCAGTTGAATAACATCATTTTGGGCACTGCTTTCTGATATTTTAAACGATTAGTGATTCATCAATAATTAACACATAATTGTTAGTTGCAGTTTAATTTTATTGAATTGTTATTTTATTTGATAGGGATGATGCAATTTAACATAGTTCTAGGGCAGAGTATTCAGCTGATGTGCTGCAAAGAGAATTTATAGCTATTGCTCATTTTCAGGCAGGTTTATTTTCTTGATTTTGCAGAGAGAGAAAAAAAGAGAGAAGAAGGGGAGGAAGGGAAACATGAAAAAATGATGGAGAGACACAGAGGAAGAGTGACTCACATTGCCCCGGAGCACATAGCTGGCGTCAGTAGTGATGTCTCGTGCTAACCCAAAGTCACAGATCTTCGCCACCCTGCCGTGAGTCAGCAGAATGTTTCTGGCTGCAAGATCCCTGTGGATACACTACACATGCACACACACACACACACACACACACACACACACACACACACACACACACACACACACACACACACACACACACACACACACACACACACACACACACACACACACACACACACACACACAGGCAAACACAAATATGGAAATGAGTATTGACTTTCTAACTGGTTTCAGCAGTGAATGATTGACACACAGCACACACATGTAAATGAGGCGATGGAAGTTAAACTTGTTACAAATCATACAAAAACAAGGGGCCACTTGGCAGTACTTCAAACAAGACAAAAAGCATTGAAACACACTGAAAGAAAATAAATTAGTCCAAAATAAAGTCAATAATTGAATTATAGTGAGACAGGTTTTAGTACAGTCTCAATGCAATTAAAGTCTAGACATACATAGAAAAAAAGCCCACATTTGTTTATAGTAAACAAAAGTGCAATGTGAGAACAATCAATCAAAGGCATAAAATAGCAAGGGAGGTTCTTTAAAACCATAAGGAAATTAGCTTCCATCTGTGTGCACTATGGGAGCTAAATCCCGACGTCTTTATGGACTAACTGACGGCAATACTTAAAGTATTTTGGCTCACAGCCATGACGTGATTTATAAACTAGCAGCAGCATTTAAAATTGCACTCTGTAAATACTCTATAAATAAGCAGATGATCAAAAGTAAAGGACTTACATTCTTGGAAGTGATGTACTCCATTCCTTTGGCCACCTGATAGGAAAAGCTGAGGAGATCTTCAGCGTCCAGAGACAGCTCATCGATATCGTCTAGACAAGAGTTACATTGTCAGCTTAAGTGTTATATGGGTGTCTTTACTTGTCTTTATTTGTATAGACTTTACAAGGATACTCAGTGTGTTGTGTAATTTTGAAATGCTTTAAAGGGAAGAGGTTTTCTACCTGACTGGGAAGACCTTTCTTTCTCGGAAGGACGCATGGGCATATATCCAGTGCCAGTCACTTCATTGCTGCACAACACACACACAGTAAGTATTTCATTCTGACATGGTAACCATTTTCCAGTCAAATAAAACACAAATACACACCTTGCAGGCTCGCTCTGCTTAAAGACGTTGCGATAGTAACCATCATCGACTTGGGAGTTTAAGAAGGACTCTCTTTTTCTGCGCAGGAAGTTGAGGAGGTCGCCATAGCAACAGTATTCTGTGATTACCAAAATTGGACCTGGCAGGATGCAGAGATTTAAAAAGAAACCACAGTCACAGTAGATTTTTTTTTAACAGCAATACAAAAGAAACAGACAACCAAAGCTCTAATAAGAAGATGGTGTTTGTGGTATTTTGCTGTATTTTGTCTGTTGCTTCTTTAGTCAGGTTGACAGGAATTGGATATATTTGACTGCACAAATGGACGTGTGAAATGCTTTCTGACAGGTTTTAATAATAAGTGTTTACAGGCGATATCAATATGTTGTGTTAAAACATATTGCACAAATATTCAATGTCTTTAAATGAGGGTTTGTCATGCCGACCTACAACAGAATCTTAAGTGTTTCTTTCCTAGTAACATATTCATGCATGCTTGTGTGAAATCCAATTTAAGTGCTGCATTATGATCAATTCCGAGGGCTGGACAGGTAGATAATATTGACTGTCTGCGCAGTAGATTTGTAACGAGTCAAACTGCATCACGTCTTCATATTGGAACTAAGTAGAACTGACTGTCCAATATCAGATTTTTAATAAAAGGCCAATAATTGCGGGGCAGAGCAGAAAGTCAGCACATCTCTTTTTACACCACCTCTCCAGGCAATATCTATCACCGTGACAATCAATTAATAAATAAGTACAAATCTAAGAAGGTAAACTAAAAGTGCAAATGCAAGATGATTCTGGGGTAAATCCACAAACAAATCAACCCAAAATCTCAACATCCTCCTCTCACCTCCGACAGTGCACGCTCCCAGCAAGTTCACAATATTCACGTGGTTTCCGAGGTAACTGAGAACCTTCAGCTCTGACATCAGCGCCTCCTTCTCCGTGGAGTGAGCATTGGCTGTGATGACATCATCGGAACATTTATACACTCTTGCGGTGTCTCATATGTGGCTACAATGCAGTCAAAGACAGCGAGAGAGAAAAACAAACCAACCGAAAGTCACGCTTACGTTTGAGCATCTTCACGGCGACGGTTGACACAGTGTCAGCAGAGCAGAGTCCATAAGCTGTGGCCCTCACTACCTTTCCAAAAGCCCCAGAGCCCAGAGTTTTACCTGCATGAACACACACACATACAAAAACTTTAAGATCCACTCCAGAAATGTTTTAAGACATGTAAAAATACTCAACTTTGAATAATACTCCAATATAACCACAAATAAAACTTCTATGAATGTGCAAAGTCTATTCTCAGTGTACTGTATGTGCACTGGAGGTTTTAACTTTTGGCCAAACACCCAAACTACGCAATGTCACATAATCATGCTTGTTTGTGTGAACTTACATGATGATAGACACACAAGCACATCTGCACAAATGGTTTCTTGTAAATGTAAAACAGCTACAAAAACTTGTCCTACCGAAGCGTAGTTTCTGTCGAGGAAACTCCCATTTTGAGTCATACGGGAGCTGCGTGGGGTCAATATAACTGTAGTTGTTGCCATGGATACTCTCGATGACCTTCCACTGGATTTGGAACTTAGGTTTCTGTTGAAGTTTGGAGAGCAGAGAGGACGAAGGATACAGAGAAAGTGACTTTAAATCAACTTCCTGATATTGTTTATGTGTGATGACATGATTGTGTAGATTTATATGTTTGGCCTTGTCTCATCACCCTTCCTTTCAGTTTTAGAGCGCTCTATACACTTTGAGATGTCAGACTATGTCTAGACCTTCTCCTGATGATCCCACCGCGAATTCATAAACTAGTTCTCAAGGAGTCTGACTCATCTGAGTGCAGTAAAAGCAGTGCGCCACGTGGGTAAAGTAAAAATCCTTTAACTGCCACGTCTGCACTCTGAATGGGTGATTGATTCATTTCAAGTTCATTAGGACATATTCGTATTCATTAAAAGGATCACTCTTATCTGCAGAATATCATTACCAAATGCAACACAAAAACTAGTCCAATCAGCTTCGAACTTTAACGGTAAACAAGATGGAGGCATGACTCATTAGTAGATGAGAGTGGGACCTTTGCCAGAGACTACTAAAGCCCATTTTCCTGGTAGTGAAAATTGCATATCAATGAAGCTAGATCACCTCAATTTAACTTTGGTGTCTCTGAGTTTTTAAACTAATTCATGAGTCTGAATCGTATTGATGGCCATAGATTTATGTGATATATGAGATATTTACAGCCCTACTTTCATTCAGATTAAACTATTTCTTTATTGCAGTGATGATGTCGTATTTATGATGTATTTGCTATCTTACCTGCATATATTTATAGAGCAGCACCACCAGAATGAGGCTGAGCAAGACGCCAGTAGCCACCATGCCGGTTAAGAGAGGGGTGAAGAGTTTATGGGGGACAACGCGCTCTGAGAAGACACACAGAAATGTATGTTGGAGCACTTAGGTGTAGTTATACACAGACACACACACACACACACACACAAACATAAAAAACACATCCTCTTCCTCTAGCGTTAAGACAGACAGCTGCAGCAGTGGTGTTTGTGCGTTAAGGATATAATCCCAGCCTGCATAGTCAGCATGCACTAATTTTATTCAATCTGCACCCAGTAACCACACACCTGGCCTCCACAGACATGGGGTCAATACGTTTCTGTGTTTGTTTGAGTACTAATGTAACGTCTGTGTGTGTGTGTGTGTGTGTGTGTGTGTGTGTGTGTGTGTGTGTGTGTGTGTGTGTGTGTGTGTGTGTGTGTGTGTGTGTGTGTGTGTGTGTGTGTGTGTGTGTGTGTTACAGATATTAACAGTATGGTACCACTGATGGAGAACAGGGTGTAGGCTTCTCCCCCCTCTGTGGATGCCACACACTCCAGAGTGTGGTAGTGCGTGTGTTCCTTGCTGACGTTCAGTCGGCTCTCCACCTCGCTCCTACCAAATGCGGACTCTATCACCATGGTGACCTCCGGAGTCTCCCATTGGGTGGCATTGGGCAGGTGTGAACACCTGTTCAGGGGTCATAAAGTTGGTTAATGTGGCTCTTTAACTTTTTCCCCCGTCTGATTGCTGCTATTACTTACAGCTCTTCCTCTGTATTCATGGGCATTCTCTGTTGCTAGCCTCAGCACTGTTATACACTTCCAATTAAAATGTCTTCATTAAAATAGGTGTCAAACTATTGATTATTGAAATTAAGATAATCTAAGAATAATCTACAGAAACTGTAAATGGCAGTGGTTGTGGTCATTTTATTTTACCCATTATCTCCAGATCACAAGTTAATGGTCTTAACTTTGTTATCCTTATCTCAGGATAACAAAGTTCTGATAACAGGATAATTATGTTGAAAAAATTAATTTTCTTTAAATAACATATTTGGAAGATAAGATAACTAGTATTTATCCCATTATCACAGGAGAGTAATTCTGATAGCTCAAGATTATGCAATATTAGTAGATACTTATTTAGTTATAAAAAAAAAAAGTCAAGACCAAAAAGCTTTCTTTGGTAAACTATCAATAATCCTGTTTTTTTTTTTTGCTTGTTGAATGCTAATGAGGCTATGAGATGAAGGACATGAAACCTATTGATTAACTTTTTCGGCTCCCGTGAGTGTCTCGTGCAATCAGAATAACAGATGATGACAGATGATGCTCTGCTAAGAGATGATGAGTCATGTTTGAGATTATTGTGAGGTCCAAAATGGTCTGAGGTCACAGAGCTGTTTAGTTACAGCATTTCATCTCAGCAACATGAAACGAAGAAGTGACTACGTTAAGATTTTTTTTATTGATCAAATTACAAAATGGGCACCATTAACACAGTTTTTTGGTAAAATTTCTTGCTAAAATATCTCTGGTTGCAGCTCTTAAAGGAGAATGAACCAGTAAAGTAGTAATGAAGTAATCACATGATGCTGTCATTTATCATAGTAACAGTTTTATTACATTATGACCAATTTGTAGAAACAAGTATTACACCAAGAGCTGCTGTGACTCTTGTACTCTCTTCTTTCTACAGTTATTCATGAATAAAGAATGAAGTAAAGAGCAAGACAAAGCATTAAGGATGTCAAAGGTTCATATACACTTGTGTATAATAATCCTTTCTGTCTTTTTCCATTATAAACTCACTTTAATAAAGCAATTAAAGTATCATTCACACCTTTTTATGAAAGAAGTGTGATATATTTTAGGCATACCTTGTGTGGGGCAGCACACATAAGTACCAGCTGATTTTAGGGACTGGGTAACCAGCAGCGATGCACCGCACCTGTCCATCAACTGGCCCTTCCTGAGCGATGATAACTGGCTTACCTTGTAGAGAAAGAGACGATGGGCAGACGTTAGAATGAAAAAAAAAACTTAAATTGTAAATTGTGTTATTATTATAAAAAATGTAATAAATGTTAGAGTGGGCACGCAGGTGGTCGTGTGGTTAGAGCGCATACCACGTACGTAGCCGACCCCGGTTCGAATCGGAGTCTATGCCGAAAAAAATCTTTAAAAAAAAATAAAAATAAATGTTAGGGCAACTTACTGTTGACATATACATGGAATAAATGATTGACAGATGCATCATCGTGACTGGCTGAGAACTGATAGATCCCGCCCTCTGAGCCAAGAACCCTCACTAGTCTCAGCTCGCTGACGTATCTGATAAAACAAACATACATGTCATATGTTTGCATGTGCACGCATGCGTACTTACTGTGGAAAAAAACTGAAGTAAACATATTGTACCTGTATTTGTGCTGGTGGACAGTAATAACATGCTCTGTGGTGTTGAGGAGTTGCTTGCCATTGTATGACCAGAACAGGGAGCTGGGTGCAGGATAGGCATGAAACTCTACTCTGAGACTCAGACTCTCCCCCTCTCTCACATCGGCCTGGACTGGACTTGTGCTTCCTGACATGGAGATAAACCCCTGATCTGTAGAACAACAGAAATGGTTAAAGAAAAAGTGCATCTTGGTACATATTATTATAATCTGATGTGTTCATTTAGGAACAAGAGCTGGATATTAGATTATCTTACAGATGCAATGATACAGTATATGTCATTAGTCTATTTAAAGGGTAGGTTCACAATTTTTCATGTCTATCCTAAAAAAAATAAATCATCTTCTTCATCAATCTTTTTCCAGGCAGCTTAGGTATGATATGCAAATAATAGTGACAGACTGATTGTTGAACTTTGATGTAAAATCCGTGGTCTAGAAATGAGAAACAGTAGCTGGTAGAATGTAGTATATAAATATATAAAAGCCGTAAGACAACCAACTAAACCTAAGGACACCGCCACTTTTTTAAAGGTTTCTGTAAACTTATAAAACTACATGTTGCATCAGAACACATCATGTGATGGTAGATACAGGTAAACAACAGCCTCATGGTCATACTCTGCTCCCAGACTTCAGATTTCCTGCCTACATGATTTCCTTCAGCATTTCAAACATCATGTGAAATGTGAAGGCAACTCTGGTGGACGCTATACGTAATCCTTGGATTATAGGAAGCTTTTAAGGAAGTTTTGTATTCTCTCTTTGAGGTTTTTTTTTGTTACTTTGTATGAATGGAAACAATCTCATCTGATCAAACATGGCAAATATGCACCACTTTCATACATTTTTTTCTCTTTTGCTGTTTTTTGTTGTAGTCTGTCTAACCTTGACTAAGTCATCTCTTGAGCAGCTTTAATTTCAGACATCGTCCTGTTTCACAATAACACATTCTGAATAATGATTCATGTTTCCCTCGAGGCATGCACTTACGGATTTGCATAGTATGCAAATGAAAGATAAACTTTTGGGGGTGAAGACTGGTGTCAAGTTTTAGTTGAGTGTTGTTTTAATATAAACCAAATTCAGCACTCACTGCGGACATCCAGCTGCAGCGCTGTGGCACTGGTTCCTCTCTCATTGTGGGCAGAGCAGCGATAGGTGCCTGAATCTGATTGGTTGACAGCTCTGATCGAGAGCGAGGTGGCCCGTAGATAACCACGCGAACCAGGCAAGATGTGTGAGGTATGGGCTTCATCAGGATGCTTCAGGGGCAAAGGTGAGAGGCGCACTGTCACGCAGATTCATGCTTAAGTTTTATGAGTTTACACATTCCTCACACTTGTTTTGATGTGTTTTAATATTAATTTCATGCTACAAATTTAACATTTAAACATTTTCAGGACTGTAACCAGGATTTTTGAAATACTGAGACCAAAGCCCCAGAACTCCTGTCCACCAACCAAGCTCTATATAATTTTCTGGCAATTCAAGAAAAAAAAATGTCACATATTATTCATGAATTTAACTGTAAAATTAAATCCACTGCAAATGTTATCTCCAAAATTTCTTTTTAAAATTCTGGTTGACAATCAAAAACAATCAATCATTATTGTTTTTTGTTAGTTTTTTTGGGATAGTTTTAAGATATTTAGTCTAAAAATATCAGAAACAGTCTTAACAAACTCATAATATGTAATATGTGTTTAATTGTTGAATGTTAATTCCTCTTTATATCATTAAATCTCCCAAATTCCCAGAAATACTACAAACAAAATGATTGCCTTCAGTCTAAACATTTGACAGTTTCTTGTGTTGGTAAGGCTGATTTCACTTTTAAAGAAAGGCGAGACAAGTAAGTCACCCAAAAGCAGAAGCAACCTGTTCTTGCAGTGAATCTGCACATCAATCTCACCGCTGTTGAAGGGAAGTTCCACTTGAGATTGAAGTCTGGGTTGACGTTGGGGGAGCTACAGGTGAGCTCAAACTTCTCTCCTCTCCTCAAGATGACAGTGTTTTTCTGGGACAGTGTGATGACTGGAGGCGCCTCTGGAACTGGATCAAGAAAAACAGCAAATGTAACTTTATTATAACTTAAACCAGCACACTTTCATTAAAACCATTACACTTTGCTCTTATCATATTTGTTTCCAGGGCATTTCCTCTTTAATGACGACCACAGGCTCACTTTGGTCACTTAGGTCATGACCTCTGCACTTCTAACAATCGGTTGGATGTTATTTATGAGTCTGAGATTATTTGTATTGTATTGTATAGTATTCCTATAAACACTGTAAATCACTCTGGATGTGTCTGTCTGTTAAATGTCTAAGTCATAAATCTAAATCTGAACTACTGTTTTGCCCTGGGATATTTAATCAAAATGCTGCTGAAAGAGAATTTTGGCAATTTGATACAAAAGATGAAAAGCAAAGCAAATATATAACTTGTTTGTCTACTTCTATAAAATACCCTTAAGGGTGTGTGAGTCTTTGCTCAGTGGCAGGGAACTCCTTACAGTACAAACACACACATTAATGCATGTTTATGCTCTTGTGACTATGCACATACATGCAGTATTTGCATACGCATGCTCTTGCTCTGACATAAACTGGATTATTAATTTCCAACAACAACCGTCTCACTGACGTCACGTCAATAGCCGGGTTTGACGAAGGCTGCAGTAATTCTATTTACCCCAAACACGCCCTTCATGCACCGTTACAAAGCTTTGTTCTGTATGGGACTCCTCTAATCCCTCTGCTCCTCCCTCCCTTACATCCATTCTCGCACTCCCTCTCTCCATCAGTCAAAAGCGCTCAGTCAAAAGGACACACAATAACTCCACCCAGCCAGTCTCTGTTTGGCTCTCTTTCCACTGCAGACCATCCTGGGAATGCTGATGCAGTGCACAGACAAACAGAAACATGATCCGTTTTCTACCTATGCCCACTTAAACAATTTTTATGATCCATTTAATATCACTCTTTACTACGATGCTCTTTTTCCATTTTCCATTTCAAAGTTTTACTGTTGGACACAAGATGTCTCCTTCTTCACTGAAAAGTTGATTCTCAGAGTATAGCACTAGAGGATCCAAGTTTCCACATCACAATAGTGTACATTGAGTATTGGCAACAACAACAACGCAAACTCTGAACAGTGAAACACAAACATCCGACTGAAGGAACAAGGAAAACACTTCTTTGACTGGAGGAGGCTATAACCTACATTTGTACCCTATACTATACTACATCATTCACAGAAATAGCTTTGTAGGGTCATCTCTACAAAGCTATTTCTGTTTTGTTTCCTCTTTCTATTATGCTACATTACAATATAATAAACATCAAAAGGCCAATATGGCAACAAGTTTCCCACTTCTCAACACCTATAATGATTTATTTTCTGATGTCAGAAGGTTTTTCTAAATTAATCATGGTATTTACTGCCACACACACATTGTTCAGCAGCTAACATTAATGTTTTGGTAAGTAGCTGTGAAGGTTGTTACTCTTTGCTTTACTTCACTACTTGGAAACAAACATTGGGAAATGTACATTGTTTCTTGAGGAAAAGGTAAATGATCTGGCTTCACTTTGCTGTGAGTAATTACTGGAAATGGATGGCTGTTGTTTTGTTGAAAATGTGTATTTCAACACAGATAACTTACTACAAAAAGTTCCTATAAAGATGATTGGAGCCTGTCTTTTTAATAGCTTTAAATCTGCATTCATGCTGTTGCTTTAGACCTCATTCACATCCAAATAAGGAATCTTGTAAAGCTCTGCTACATTCAGGAACATGAACTATAGCTTTGGAAACAAGGAAATAGGGCTCTAACTAATGATTATTTTTTATTAAAGCTAAATCTGTTCATCATTTTCTCAATTAAATGATTTAACTTTTAGTCTATAAAATGTTAGAAAATAGTAAAAATGTCTGTTATAATTACACATGGAGATGTGTCAAATGTCTTGTTTTGTCCAAACAACAGCCCAAAATCCAAAGATATTCAGTTTACTATCATGAATGACACAGAAAAGTATCAAATCCTTAGATTTGAGCAGAAAATGTTGAGGTTTTTTAAAATTGAGAAATGATTAAACTAATTTTGTTAATCGGCTAATTGATTAATCTACTAATGGTTCCTGCTCTTCAAGGATATCTCTCATATCTCTTACTTACCTAGTCGTACATCCATGGTGTACTTGCACGACGTCACCTTCTCTCCACCAAGCCTTCCCACACATACGTAACAGCCTTCAAACTCCTTTCTAGCATTGCTGATGATGACGCCTTGCTGAAGGTTGCTGTGGTAACTCATACCGGAGGGCAAAGGTTGTCCATCACAGCTCTCCAAATCCAGGAGGGTGACCTCAGGGTCGGTCACGAGACAGGGTATGGTGCAATTCTCACCGGCACGCACCAGGATGATGTTCACCATCGTGCGCTGGAAGGCATTCTGGGGGTCTGAGGGGGATCAGATTTGGAAAATTATTATCAGAGTCTGTATATGGACCCACATGCTTCACCCTCATCCTCACACACCCACCTTTCACATATACATAGACGGAGCTGCGTTCCTGTGTGCTGTTGTTGATGCACACGTAACGGCCCATGTGGTAGGCTTGAACCGCCGGCACCTTGACATAAGCCACTCCGCTCTCCTCCACCTCCCCCTCCAGTCTGCGAGCCCTCTCCCATTGCCACCTCAACCTGAACGGAGCACTGGATGTTGTGGCCTTTTCGTGGCAACGCAGCTCAAGCTTCCCCTTCTTGGGAACTACTATGTGAGGCCCGCTGGGGGAGATGACTGGCTTGCACCATACTGGAACAGAGGAAAAAAAGTGTGGTTGGCGTATGGATGCTGTTTTTTGAAGGCTGTGCTGGGTTCAGTTTTGGTTAAAAAAAAAGAAGCCCAGAAGGACAAAAAAACTGCTGCTACCACCAACACTAATGTAGACGGATTACCATTTCTACAAAGAATTGCAAGAAAGAGCTCAGTGAAAAGAGCTAAAACTGGATAAAACAGAGAAGAGAAGAGAAGAGAAGAGAAGAGAAGAGAAGAGAAGAGAAGAGAAGAGAACTAATGTGATGGTTAAATAGGATGCTATGGTTGGCACAGAGCCCCTAGAGACAGAGTGCTATCTAACCACAATGACTCAATTGAACAGTCAATAGTTATGAGCTGTCTACCTGCTATGCATTAAGGCCCCTAAACCCATTCTCTTAAGATGAGTAAAGTAACATTAACTTAACATTTTCTTCTTAGTGTAACCCCCATCAGCAAAGACCCCTCCCAACCCACCACACACACACACACACACACACACACACACACACACACACACACACACACACACACACACACACACACACACACACACATGAAAGGCGCCTTTTCAAGTGCAGGATTTTCATGTGATGTGTAATGCCTTCAGGGTTGGCAGCACTGAGAAGAAAGCGAGATGAAGGGGCATGTAGATCCCTGCATCATGCATGTTTTATATCTGATTCCATGTCTATTTTTTCTTTTTTAGTCATGTCACTGGGTGTGATTTGACCAAGCAAAGCCTGAGTCTGTCCCATGACTAAACACAAAACTACTATCCCAACACAGGTAGCTGTTTCGGGCTCTTATTGTTTCTTCTGCTGCCGTGCAAAGGCACACACAACCTGACTCCCTCCCTTTTATTTCGGTTGACTAAATAATTAATCTATCTCTAACAGCAAACACACACACACACACACACACACACACACGCACACACATTGCAGACACACCTGTTGCCTACCAAGAAAAGCAACCCCAAGGTGGATAGTTAGGCAAATGAGTGTTGATATGAGCTGTAGACTACAGCTGACAGGTAGGGCGGGCTGTGCCGTTAAACGACACTTTCCGTCAACATACATCAAGTTCCTAGGAACAGTAAGATAAGTCCAGGGGCTACTTAACATGCGCAATGATGAATGCTGCTTTTCTTTGCACCTGGATAAGTCTCATTGAGAGCGAAATGACCCAATTTGAACGCAGTGGAAGCATTTTTATTTATCTGGAAAGACACATTATGTTCTATATCCTGTACTAATAGCAGAGGTGACACCATAAAGTCGCTATAATACAATAAGATCTTTGAACTCACTGTTAAAGGCACATTTAGGTCTAATGAAGCACCATTTATGGAACTAATGTGAGCTAACGAAATTAAACAAGGCACACAGAAACAGTACGAGTCACTGTAACAATACTTAAATAATATTACAATAATTTCTGGAAGATTTCTTACCTCCGAGTTGGAGCAGAATACAATGTGATGCAAAAATAACCCAGTGGCACCTCATGATTGGGCGGTTTTTAAGCTGTTCCCTCTACTCCATGCGTCTCAGGTGCAGGAATGACCACCCTGTGCTTCAGGAAAAACAGAAAAAAAGAAGAAGAAAAAAAAAAACACCTCACCAGATCCCATCCACCGTAATAACCAGAACAGGTCCCTGCTCTGTAAGTGAGCGCACAAACAAAATGATCCTGGAGGCAGCGACTCCCCCTGATGGATTTCAGTGGAGCTTAAAGACACAGTGCAGCTCCTCTCCTCTCTACCGTGGCTCCCTGCCACTCCTTACTGTCCCGCTTTGGCTGGACACCGGCCAAGGTGATGAGTCGCTTATTACCAGGAAAAAAACACACAGCTTGACTCTTTCCAAGCCATCTCTATCTTTTTACAAAGTCATTGTGAGGAAGATATAGTAAAGAAATTCTCCAATAAATGCTGCCTGACGTACAATTTTAAGACAAAGAAGTCTGTTAAATTTGATCTACAGGACTGCTTTTACACCATATTATTACCGAGTGATTCCCTCACTGGTTTGCTGAGATGATGACAGCTCTCTTTCTCTGTTGGTTGGAGTTTCCCTTGCAGAGGCTCATTCAGTTTGCCCTTCATAGCCTCATGTTTCCCAGATCTGATCAACATTATCTTTGGGGTTTCACTTTTCCCACATTTAATCAACTTTAGATCCTAGTAGGAGTCAGTGCACGCTTATGATGTGGTGGTGTGCACTGCCAGGGGAAGCTTTTTCCAGCAGGATATGATTCCGGTATAACCTGTTTGGTACCTAATCATTATTATAGCAAATTAACATTTAAACAAACAGATAAAACTTACTGATTTTGTAATAGCAGCCTCAAATTAATCATCAAAAAGCCAACCAAAAAATGGTGTCTTATCTTTTTGCCATTATATCATTATATTTTTCTAATATAAAAAAAATGGCATATTCCCCAAATTTAGCAGTCTCTGAATGTATTAAAATATTGTAATGGTGCTCCTTATATTAGTTTTTTCTTGCACATCATGAAGTCTTAATGACGGGAAAGAAAAAAGCATCCACACGCTCAAATCTGTGCAAAAATCTTTTTAATAGCGAGCTTTTGGTCAGAGACCTTTTTCAAAGCATTAATGGGTAGCAAGTGAAGTCAGCAGTATAAAGGGCTGAGAGAAAATGATTTGATTAGTCTTAATACAGAACACTTGTTTCAATCAGTTATATGATTAAATATCAAAGGAGTCCTGGATGCAGTTGGACCACAAGTTAAAGACAGAATGTCAAGAAAGCACTAAAAACACTGAATTTACATCATTTACAATATACCCAACAAGATAGAAAAATCCCCCAAAAAAATGTATGTAAACATCAGGCTACAGCCATCATATAACATAGCATCTATAATTCATTCATAATAAAACTAATTATCTCAAAATCCTCACTTAGACCCAGTGTGTTTCTCTTTTAGAGGGGGTAAAAAAGGTAATATCTCCCAACCAAAATATCATAATTAAGCAGGTACAAATGATCTGAAGTGTGTGTTTCTGTGTTTTGTTTTTTGTGTCATAATTCCAAAGAGGATCAAATGAAATTGGATGTTGGAGCTAAATTAATTTACTATAAATTCATTTTGTGGGCCTCCTGGTGGATATAATACCACAAATAGCCTCTTAACTAGCATCATGCCTCTGCATGTTCAAATGTGTGTTTGGTTATGTGTGTGTGTGTGTGTGTGTGTGTGTGTGTGTGTGTGTGTGTGTGTGTGTGTGTGTGTGTGTGTGTGTGTGTGTGTGTGTGTGTGTGTGTGTGTGTGTGTGTGTGTGTGTGTGTGTGTGTGTGTGTGTGTGTGTGTGTGTGTGTTTTATCTCTGTGCTCTGTGTGTTTCCTGTAGCTCCAGAGGAATATATGAGAGGACACTGGGTCTGTTGTATTTTGTTGTGTTTTTTTTTCTTCTTACACACATGATTCATTTCTAACCTCACTGCATTACCCCGTGGCTGTTTATGCCTTTCTCAGCAAATGATGGCCTGATTAGGCTAAACAAACTAGAAAAGAAGCAGAACATTACTTTTATTCCTTTTCTTTATTTAAACTTCATTGATTTGTTTTATTTTTACAGCCTGATTTTCTGTAAAAATGTGGCTTACGATGGTTTCTTTTATCAGTTGAATATAAGAGAAATAACTGTGGGGAAGCTAACTTGCATGATTACCCATTCAGACCCGAGGCTCAGTTTTGTAACTATTTTATTGCAGTTTTAACCCTTAATGTGTATGAAAAGATGGTCAACTGCTGAGATAAGATAATCAGAAAAGTCCAGTAGATATATTCTGACGTTGAGTCAGGCCAGTTACTGTGATAACACATTTTTCCTGGGTACTTCTGCTAAATAGACAGCTTTGTATGGTTAGAGTAATGGCAGGATTAGGATCAAATAATCTGAGACATGCACCGTTTGAGGAGGTGGGATGGGTAGAGGGAGGGGTTGGAGGGTCTTCAGGGATTCAGAAATATGGGGTGAGAGAGGGCAGTAGCAGACCGACCATGTGCTTAAGAAAAAAAAAATTGTAGACAGTGATGCCTCGAAGCGGTGTTTCATATTTGAAGCACAAATGTTTTGTTGTTTCTCGTCCTCATTTAGGTCGACTTCAGTATCTAATCACACATCTGATAAATGCTCATAAGTTTTTAAAACATACCTCATACAAGACAAAGTGATGCACTGATGCTAAAACACCTCATCACGCTTTATGTCTCACTGTCCAGCTGGAAATCCTTTGTTGAATATTCTGCATTCAAACAAAGGAAACCTGCACTTTCAGGTGTCAAAGTACAATACACCTGTTCACCCATCTATAGCCCAGCAGCCCATATGCTCGATAAAGATGCCACTGTGTGTGTTTGTGTGTGTATGTGTGTGTGAGTGTGTGTCCTCCAGGATCATTCATATGTCTACTCTCCACTAAGTTCACATGTCATTGGAGCAGTTTATATGCCTTTCCCTATTACATTATTCATCACTGAGGTGAGGGTCTATAGCAGATCTGGGCTGACTCACTATGACTTGGTGTGTGTGTGTGTGTGTGTGTGTGTGTTTCTGTGTGTGCGGACCCACACCATGACTCACTCAGTGCTTTTAGACAGATGAGGACAGCGGTCTCACCGAGGGCAGTGGAGGTTTTATACAAGAAAAATAGCCACTTAGATTAGATTACGTATTGAAAAACATTCGCTCTCCTTCTCTTTCACCTTCCCCGCTCTCCTCTCTGTCTCCTTCTCAGTGACGCATGCACACACACATCCTAACTCAATCACCTACAAATGGAGCTATCTTCACACCCTCAGGCAGGCACGTACGTACAATTTCGTAGCCTGCCGGTGCAAAAACCACAGGGGGACTGACAGGGAGACACACACACACACACACACGCACGCACGCACACACATACACACACACACACAAAGCATACCTCATCGTTTCTCCATACGAAGATCAGCATAAACTTTTTTTTCTTTCTGATGCAATCCAACACTCTTCTCTGTCTGCTGACTGGACATTATACATCTGATATCTGTGTCCATTTGTCTTCCCTCTCCTTTAATACAGTCAGTGCAGTAGATGTTTTTTACGCACTCTGTGATGTTGTTAAGTGTCCATCCATGGTTCAAATGTGGTGTTTCACATATCAATAACTACCCATTGAACAGATCGGTGGGTCTGTTCAAGTGGTGGGTCAAAAAAAAAGGAAACAAAAGACAAACATTTCCTCAGAGGAACAAGGAAAGACCTTGCATTCACTTTGATGGAATTCACTCTGATTGAGTATTCCAGCTGAGCAGCGCACTGTTGTTCTGCAGTGAAGCTCTGATGTACCAAAAAAAAGCTAAATCAATTATTTAATCATTCTTAAATCTTGATCAACACATGATTGAAAAATTGAATTTCTCTAATCACATTTACAACAGTAAGCTCATATTCTAGAAATGAGCGTGCATTTATTGTCACAACAGATGGATCTTTGTATTGCAAAACAAAGGAGAAGAAACTGCCGTGTTAAGCTGTTATGTGAGGCATCACACTGCAGTGATAACCATATGTTTGATCCACAGAGATGATGTGGATTGAAAATCTGCCAGGACACATATCTGAGTAAGCTAATATCAACGAGTGTAATTACTCATAGCCCAATGATCGCCCTCTGTCTGGATAAACCTGATTAGCATCGACTAGGCTGTAGCCGCCCTTTAATCCACCGTAAAGAGAGAGGGAAGGGGGCACTGAGGGAGGGAACCAACTAGAGACAGGATGATACAGAGGGTGTTGGGCAAAAGAATGAGAAAGGGAAGCTATAGAGGCAAACATGGTGCAAGAGCATGGAGAAAGAGGTTGAAGAAGAGAGGAGGGAAGAAGAGGAGGAAAATGAAACGAGAAGGAAGCAAAGAGAATCAGCAAAATATGTCAGAGAAGGTCCCAACCTGAAAGAAACCAGAGGAGCTACACATGAAACTGTGCTCAACTCCTCTTTTGATTTGTCATTTATCTCTTTTCTTCTTCTATCTTCACCTTTACCATGATGTTCAGTTGTTAAAATATCAAAGTGTATGGTTTTGTCAAATGCAGTATAGCATTCTGACAGCATTAAAGGATAAGTTCATGATTTTTTTTAAGTCTTAAAACAATGGCTACTTTTTTGGTTGGTAATCATTCCTCCTGTTCAAACTGGCTTTAGAAAATCATTTTCCTAACATGATTATAACACATACACATACACATATACATACATTTCAGTGTTTTTTATTTGAATTTAATATGAGTCGTCAGCAGTCTGAGTTGGAAAAGTGAGTATCTTCCAATGTTACACTTCTTTTGCATGAAATCTCCTCTTTGTCTTTTTATTATTCCTCAGCAGGTCAGCACAGAAACACAAAGAGGGAATTTCATACTAAAAAGCTGTAACTTTGAAAGATTCTTTATTTTTGCACAGAAAAGGGGTCTGTGGATCTTGTCCCCCATCACCTCAATGGGAAGCATGTAAGGACAAGAGAACAAGAGAAAGGATTTCAGGCTACAAAAACAGTTTTAAAAACTGTCAACTTTCAATGTTCATACAGGCATGTGAGAATTGTTTTAAAAACTGTAAAACTGCATGTTTGAAAGTAGATTGGTGTCAGTCATTAACCAAGGAGTGATTAATTATTGACAAAATACTGAGTCCAGCACTTCCTTATCCTTCTTGACCTGTGAGGGAGTAACGTCCAAAGGACATGTTTAAGTGTCCATATATGAAACGTGAGTTCAGCCCTGATTGCAGGGTTTGATTTATTATATCAAATAAGACTTTAGGTACATGGGAGTGTTTAAAAGTAGTTTACACTCTGCTCTTCAGGAAAAAAAAAAATATATAGTGTCGAACCACAGATAATTTTTGATTTTAGATCATTGCTGTTTTTAAATGTGCTTTATTGACTTGACTTGATAAGATGACTACAGTATATCTCATCTTTAAAATTGTGTTTTCTGCTTAAGCAGTAGCTTAGTTTAAGTAATTAGGTCGTAGAGTGTAGTAATGTAGTCTGGTTTGTTTTTTTGTTCAATCTTTCATTCTAAACTTTCATAATTGTCCACTTACACTATACAACTGTTTGCTTTATTGCTGTTCCTTATTATGGTCCTGTCAATGAATCAACTTTGAAAAATGCATACAGGCTAAATGTAGAGATGGGAGAAAATAAGGGGAGAGATGCAAAGGCACAAGGGAGACGAGACTGGAGTAGAGACAAAGTGAATGAAATAAATGCAATTTCCATGATCAGCTTAACTGGGAGACCATTAGAATCTTTCTCTCTACCTCACTTTCCCTCTGGGTGTGAGTGTGTATGTACCATGAACATACGGAGGATCCACACAAAAACTGACACGTATGATGTGATACAGTAGCTACTTGATATAAATTAACTCGAGTGGTTCTCACAGAGGGGAACAAAAATCAAAGTGCTCACAAATATGATGTTACCACCCTGTGTGTGTGTGTGTGTGTGTGTGTGTGTGTGTAGTGCATGTCTACATCCACGTGTATTTCCACAAACTTCCTGTCAGCATCAAATGCATTAAAGCATGTATGAATGTGTAATCACCACTAAAGAAGTGAAAATGGCTAAAGTGGTTGGAAAAAAAGAGAGAGTAAGAGAATCCACATGTTTCCGTGTCGTTTACTAACAAGCTAAAGTGGCTCCACTTAACTGGTCAAAGGCCATAAATGCATTAACTATCCTCATTGCATTAACAGGCAAACAGAACCACAACAGCAATCATTTTACTTATGATGAGCCTGCAGCTGCTGTTTGATTCCTTGCACTTATAGAAGAATAGACAAGAAGTTTCAGAGTAATACTGACTACATTTGAAGCTCTATGTGTGATGGTTTCGTTGTGTAAAGATGATTCATAGCAACAAACTGAGTCAACATTAATAAGCTTTGTTTATTCAATAAATCTCATTGAGACCAGGATCTCTTTTGTAGGTTACATGCACACAGAATCACAATAAAACAGTTTGCTTATTAATGAACACATAGGTATGCTGGCGCCTTCTAGATGTCAGTGACAACCATCAGACCACATTTTGTTTCAAGTGATAATTGGAATACTGTAAGGAATATGCATGGATGAAAAATAACTTTAAAAAATGTGGTTAATAGTGCTCGGAGCAGTGGGATTTTATGTGATACCAGAATTCCCAAATATGACAAAAGGACTGTATAATGTGAAATTTAATTTCAGATAAATTAAATTGAGACTCACCTACAGTATAAGGTATTAAATGGATTATCTCAAAGCTCAAAGACCTACTAAGCCAATACATGCAAGAGTGCAGACAAAGGTCAGTAGAAAAGCTCCTTTCACAGTCCCTAAATCCAGATTTATACCCCAGGTGTATCTGCCGTCGTAGCACCTAAACCATAAACTGGATGAATGTGCTGGTATTTATATTCTGATGTGTGCTTGCAGATTTGTCTGTTTAATTGTTAGTGTGATAGAGATTATGTAATGCTGTTCCATGTAAATGTGTTGTTGTTGTAAATATTTTTAGTGTCTTGTCATTGTTCTGTGTTTACCTGCCCAGTGGCTGCAGATGGAAATCAGCTAATAACTAAATCTGTTATAAACCCCTTCTTCTCATTTTGAGATTAATGTTTTTGTGGAAGGTCCTTGTTTAATTAAGACTTGACCATATTACTGTCTTGTTGTCTCTGTGTAATCACATTGTAAGTGTGTAAGAGAAGTCATACACAAATAATTATATATTGAAGATGTTTTCTCTCTTCCGGTAATGCCTTGCTTTACAGTGATAAAGTTGCAGTACAGCTTGTAGCTTGTTGCTGTCCAGTAAATCCAGAAAACCGCAGTCTTAATGCCACTGGAGCAGTTATGGGTGGAGTGTGATGCTCATTTCCTTGGCTGTCCAGAGATATAACCCTGCAACTTTTCACTTACAAATGCACTTCTCCAACTGTCTCTGTGTTATTAATTTATCAGTTTACGATCATACTTTAGGGACACTGTCCATTGATTCATGGCTCCTTTCAATCTCTCCCTTTCAGTTCACTTGTTTATTTGAACTCCCTTTCTGTCCCACTTAACTTATTCTTTCTTTCATCCGTAACTACCTCATCACAATTTCAACCATTATTAAACAAATATATATAATATTGCAGGGACACTGCACGGATACTGCATGAAACATGCTTAGAAAAGTGACAAACTTTACATGAAAACACTGTTCTAGTTTTAGTGAAAACCTTCACCAAAAGAGAGACAGTGCAAAAACTAGAGTTTCCAGGAAAAATAAAGACAATATCGGTGATTCTTATTCTGAACTGAGATCAGAGTCATAATGCCTTTAATAAAATACTATGTCTGGTATTTTATACTATATATAATAAATCCCTTGTGTTTGTTAAGGTCAGTTTATGTTGTGCCCTAAATAATGATGTTTCAGCAACAGCAATGATTGTTTATTATCAAGTAGAGTAGTGGCAATACGAACTTGATAATAAAAATAAAGTATATGTGTAAAAGATTTGCAATGAAGCAATAAGTCACGATAAGTGCTTTTGCACTAAAAATCCCATGAGGTGTTGTGGTAAACTTTCATTAAAAGTACTCTGTATGAGAAATGCTTTGTGCAAACCTATTAAAGAATATCAGTCATATACACACGTAATGTTAGAGTTAGTTTCTTTAGTCATAAAAACCTATGTTACTGTTATTCAGTGTGAGCAGCTTGAAGGTGAAGCGTAAACTGAAGGTAACGTGAAAAAGTATGGCCCTACTGTTCACCCGTATTTGATGGTATCAGCAGTTCTGGCCTTGGCTCCCTCTAGTTCTCTAGTCCAGCATAGTTCCCTGGAAGACCTATGCTGCATGAGGGAGGCCCCACCTCGTAATTCACCAGTAGAATCTCATAAATTGGATGTCGACAAAATGCCTGTCTACCTGGCCTGGACTCCCTTGCGGGCCAAGCAAGATATAAGCAGCTAAGTCTGCCACACGACCTTGGCAGGGAGAGTGCTGATACCAGTGAGACTGGGAGCAGGGGGTGTAGCGTTATCACTTATGGAAAGTATAGCAGGATACAGGATATGAAGGGATACTATAATTATAGGGGGAAGAAAAACTGATCCCGGGGTCTGACTTGGGCTTTGTTCCTTTTTGTGAGTAAAGCTCTATTTTCATTGAACTCTGATTTTTTCCAGTGACTTCTTTTGAGCAACTTTGAGACTTCAATTAGTTATTTCAGTTGTGTTTTGGTGAATCCAGGCACAGCATCTGGCCCCGATCTGGACTTATGCCTCTCCAACAGAGGCTCAAGTGCAGATAAACAACTCATTTTGATAATTAGTTACCTGATCCTTACCTGAATAATGAAAATTATTCATTATTGTAAATCAAAACTGACTAAAACAAGAATATTACATTTTACTCACATTAGTCACAGTAAAGTATTGAAGTATAAAAGCACTGTAAATGTAGATTGAGCAGTTGCATAGTCAGTGTTGGGGAGTAACTAGTTACATGTAACAGCATTACGTAATTTAAATTACAAAATAAATATAACAGAGAAAAAATGTGTAATAAAATTACAGTTACTTATGAAAATTTTGATGATAACAAAGTGGGTTATATCTGAAGTCAGACCTTTAAGATTTTGCTCAGGAGGGTTATTTCCTCATTTAAAAAAAAAATTTCTCATGTAACATAATACACATTTTGCTGTTTTTAATTGTTGGATTCTATTTATATTTTGTAAATAAATCATGATGTGGACTTATTTGGAGCACGTGTGGGCTTAAATGGTGTCACAGTACCAATTAATCTCATGCAAAACTTTTTTCAAAACGACAATAATAATAATAATAATAATAATAATAATAATAATAAGTTACATTTATATACCGCCTTTCACAAACCCAAGAACGCTTTACAGAAAAAGAAAAGAAAAAGAAAATTAATCAAAAATCAAACAAACATAACTAAACTAAACAAGAGGAGGATGAAGAGAAATGTTCATGACAAAAACAAAAGTTTTTAACTAACTGAAGGGCAGTCGTACATGGCGTAGTGAAGTGTTTTCGTTACATTTCGCTACAAGCACAAACTCAAAAAGCTAATTACGGTTAGTGTGAGTCTTCAGTGTTGACGATTAAAGGCATAGGTTACAATTAAATCCAAAGAAATCCTATCTAGATGAATCATGACACCTTGCATTCACACACATGGGCGGTTTTCAACTAAAGTGCAATTGAAATAGTTACGTTATTTATTAAATTTTAAATAGGGTAACTAATCATATGTAACCTACTACATTTCCAAATTAGTCCCTCAACCCTGTCCACAATGTTCATATTGTTAACCTTCTGGGTGTCCGCAGGGGGGCGCTGTCTTTTCTGGGTCAACACGCCGAGCTTAGCGGGACTCTTTCAATCGCTTCCGGCGTCACACTGACTCGCAGAGGTTGGAAATGAATCTATGAGGACATAATTAATTTTTTTGTTGCTCGTACATGCTTTTCCCCGCTGAAAGGAGAGATTGAAGGCGCGTTTTGTTTGCGGTCAGAGGAAACTTTATTTGAAGCAGCTGTCGGAGAGTCGCTGCCGGGACTGTGAACATGTCTGCGGAGGAGGCGGACAAAACAACCACCACGGATGCCAGCGCCGGAGATGAGGAGGAGGAATGGCTGTATGGAGGTAAAAAACTAGCACCTGCTCGCACAAACATAACCTGTCCTGCCCTGACAGAGTCATTAATTAGTGTGGCATTTACTCTGCTAAACAACATCATTGTCGGGTTTCGCTGCTAATATGAAAACACATGAGAGTTAGCCTGGGAGCTAACTGAGCTAAGTTAGCTTCAGTTTGATGGACACTTGTCGGCCTTTTGCAGCTGCATGCCTTTTGGCAGTCAGTAATTAAACGTGTGTCTGTCATAGTTTAAAACATATTGACTTACAATTTAGCTAAACGTTGTCTCTGTTTTTTTAGCTTTTGTTAAAGATAAACATTTTAATAGCGAATTTAGGTTGTACGGAGGCCCGCTGGGTTCAGTTCAGAGAAAAGGGTCCATGTGTAAATGTGTACTCTCACTTTAGAAATCTATTATTGAATTATTACCTTAGATTCATTAATGCAGTAGTTCTCAAAGTGGGGTTTACGGGCCCCAAGGGGTCCTTGAGCCTGAGGGGGTTTCAGGGGGGGAAAGGGAGCAATTTTTTCTCACTAAAAATCTGTCCAGAATTAACACAGTGACAGATTGTATGATCATTCTGGTCAGGGTCTTTATACATAATCTGTAGTAAAAAAGTAAAAAAATCTTATTGGGGGTCTGTGGTGTAAGTTGTGTCAGTTTAGGATTCCTTGATGTGAGAATGTTTGAGAATCACAGACTTAATGTATAGTAGGTAATGGTTGAGCTTATTTTTTACCATATCATGGTACTCTAGAAAGACACTGTTTTATAAACTGACACATTTTCTTGGTAAAATCTTCATCTCTGAAGTATTATTAACTATTAGCTGTCTAATAGATGTTGTTTTAGGAGTAGGTTTGCAACATTTTCCTCTTAAATGTAGCGTCACAGTAAAAAGGAACACAAAATGTTAACACTCAAATACAAATATCTCAGAATTGTGTTTGTTTAGATTTACAATAATGAGCAAAATGTATCATACATCCTACAAGCATAGTAAACTTATTAATCAGAGGGCACAGAGTGTAAACCATGTGCACAGATCTCTAAACAGAGGAAACAGATTTATTCATGGATCTTATTATTTCTCTGCTGACCCCAGTGGGGGTGCGTATGGATGAAATAACTTGCATGTCTTATTTTGTTTCAGATGAATCTGAGAGCAAAGACGAGGATGAAGAAGCCAAACTCAATGCTGCTGTCAGGTAACGAACATCCAGCTCAAACAACACAAACAACACAAACACATGATTTTTGTAAGACAGTTCTACGTCTAAGAAGACACCTGTTCACATCCAAAGTGGCAGGTGTTTTCTCACAAGAAAGCAAAAGTGTCCTGCTTATGACAAGAGCTGCAACTATTAATCAATTAGTTGTCAACTATGACATTTATCTCCAACTATTTTCATTATTGGTTTGATACATTTTTTAAAGAAGAACATTTCCAAATTCTCTGGTTCTAGCTTCTCAATATTTTCTGGTTTCTTTTCTATAATGGACAAAAGTAGACATTTAAAGACGTCATGTTGACCTTTGGGAAACAATGATTGACATTTTTCACAATTTTCTGATATTTTATAGACCAAACAACAGATTAATCAGTAATATAAATAATCATTAATTATAGCCCTTGTTATAAAGAATACAAGCTTCTTCTTGGGATACACATTACAACCATAGATGGGAATAAACTGCACACTCAGAGAAGAGAAGCTAACTTAACGCTTCAGTATTTGTAATCATTCACATTGAAGGTATTTACACATACTAATTAAAAAGTATTTTATTGCTTAATTTACAGATAATGCAGATGTAAGAGGACCCTGTAATGGCTTCAATAAACAACAAAATTGAGTTGCTGTCCAGTGAATTTATTTAAAGGAACTGCTAATCTATTTAGCAAAGACTGTTTTTTACGTTTGCGTCATTATGATAAAAGCACTTTTCAAAACAGAGTTACTAAATGCTTAACATGGAAAAACCAAGATAAAACAAATCAGCACAATACAATTAAATAAAATCAGAGCAGTAAGTACAGAGACTGGATCAGAATGAAATATGCAACAATAAAAGGATTAGAAATACAAAAAATAAAAATACTCTGCCTTTAAGTCAGAGGAGTTAGAGAGATTTTAAACCTTGCAAAGTGTTGCTTTGGACAGTTTTCAGAGCTTTAATGTATAATATATTAATAATATATTTAATCTAAAATACAGACATTGATTTCCTCAACATTTTTTTGGCCTGTTATCTGAGAACAGGTATCATATTTGGTCGCCGTGTGCTGTCATTGTTTTTAATGCTCCACTTTGTCCACAGTGCACCTGCAGACGCTTCAACGGACGATGCTGCTGGGGCACACGCTACAGGGAATGGAGTGGCCTCCGAGGTAAGGAGCTTTCACACTCAGCCACATGTTGTGAGGCTTTGTTTTGAGAAATACACAAATACTTTCCTTCCCGTTTTCAAATTTCCTTGCTGGTTCCTTCTTGTTTCTTGGTGTCTCAGGCCACTGGTGAAGCAGCAGGGGAGGATGTGGACACAGACAGTGACAGTGATGACGACGACGACGATGTCCGCGTCACCATTGGAGACATAAAAACGGGAGCACCACAGTACACGTAGGTTTGAGTAACATTGTGACATTTAGCAGATTCCCAAACAAAAGTTTTGTGTTCTCAAATAAAATGATTTCCGCAAATAAAGGAAACTGGGCACACTGCAGATGTAAAGGATTTTAAAAAGTAATTTTTTTGTCTCAACATAATTTGGGTGCTTTCACATGACGCAGTTTGCTCCATAATTGACTATTTCTGGTATTGACTTGTGTATGGTATAATATGTGGTGAATATGATATCAGTGACTGGGGTTTCATACTTTTTATTTGTCTTCCAGACCTTATGGAGCTCCACCTGTCAATCTTAACATAAAAACAACAGGCTCCAGACCTTACGGACAAGGTATGTCTTTGTTCTTAAATCTGTTGCTGTTCAGTTTGGCTTTTTCTTGTCTGCAATATTCACAATAAAACAGCGAACAAATTGAATGTGATTTAAATGCCTTCTAACATCGTCTGTGGTCCATTCTTAGTCACCTCAAAGATGAAAGGAGTGGACCTGGATGCTCCTGGAAACATCAATGGAGTTCCAGTGCTGGAGGTGGACATGGAGTCCTTTGAAGAGAAACCCTGGAGGAAGCCGGGTGTGTTTGTGTAGAACTTTATTAACTTTATTGCATTCTATAAAAATGTGTGTTTTTACCTTTGTGATGTGCATTCAAAGGGGCGAGTGTTTTTGACAAATGCATATTGAATAGCATGTATTTGACGAGCTGTGTGTGTGTGTGTAGGAGCGGATCTGTCAGACTACTTTAACTACGGCTTCAATGAAGATACATGGAAAGCTTACTGTGAGAAACAGAAGAGGCTGCGCATGGGCCTCGAGGTCTCAACTGTCGGCTCAGTGACGAGCAAAATCACTGTAAGAGACTCGTGCATATTCTGTCTTCATTTACCTCCCTTCTGTCTTATTCTTATTAAGCTATTCCTTCACATAAATAAGTTATATTCACAGCGTTTATTTTCCACATTTCAATATGACAAGACTAAAAAAGGACTAAATATTTGTTTGACTATACAGTAATACCATGATTAATTATCTGAGCTTTAACTAACGCGTGAAATACGATAAGGCTAAAGGTTTTTAGTTTTGTTTGTTTGTTTTTGTTTTATTATTCTTTTTCTTTCGTAGGTTCAACAAGGCAGGACAGGCAATGAGAAGGACATGTCCAGTCTTCCTGTTCACACTTCCAAGCCAGACTTCACATCTCCAGTTAGCCTGTACAAGTCTGCCGTCAGTCAGGTCACCAGGTAACGTCTCTGCTTTTACCTGCCTCATGATATCTGGGATTAAAATACACACGCACTCTCCACTACAAGTGATGTGCACAGAAAAAGAAGATTAATTAATCTTTTGGATTAAACATAGTGAGGTTAATGGGAGGAGTGGGAAAAGAGTGCAAAAGTAAAGGGGAAAAGGAAACACTATACACAGTTGTCTATCTTTAGAGGAGGACAGAAGGATCATTTTTGGACCATGCTGGTCTATGGCAGCAGTAGTGGAAAAATTGAAAAGGAAACATGGAGAAAAAATATTTCTTGTACTTACATTTAATTTTTTACCAGCTCAGACATTGTCTTGGCTAACACTGACACATGAAAACACAGCTGGCTACCTCCAGGTTCATCAGTGTCCCTGTGGTTAAAATAGGCCTATGTGTGTATGTGTGTATGTGTGTATGTGTGTGTGTGGCGATTCATCAAATTTTATTAGGATTTTGGCTACAATGATTATGAAAACAAGATAATCTAGATACAATTATTATTGTGCATCATTCTGTTTCGCAATGATGTTCTCGTTTTGTGTTTATAAATCCGATGTGCCCCTTACATCGGTGCGCTTTCATCCCTCCCTGAAAGCCCAAACTCATTCTGGGAATCCACATAAGAAGTGAGACATGAGCGCGTTCTGTTTGTTCAATCAATACCGACTCCGACCTGCGTACATCACCTTTGTCCAAATAAGCTGCCACCTCAGCAGCAGCTGCTGTGGAGCTGAGAGGACAGCGGCCACACAATTGCCTTCGTCAGGCGGACCGACAGCAGAAATTTACTATGCCAAAAATAGTTTTCATTCATTGATTTTATTTCTTCGCACTATGTAGCATGTGAGGGGAATCTGCCTGTAGTGTAACAGACGAGCTCACAGACACTCGGGAACCTTGATCAATTAATGTAGATAACACGTGTACAGTGGGATAATTGTGTGATTTAATCATTGTCTGTGCAGATTATGCTTCACTAAATGCGACAGAAATAGACTCAGACCGTAAAGAGATGCACTTCACTCGTGCATGTCTCAAAGTCAATGTGGATTGATACATTTAATAAAATGAAAGCGTTTGTTTTGTGAGTCAATTAGTAATCGTGATCCCAAAATGATCGCGATGATGATTTTTGCCATAATCGAGCAGCCCTACTCAGGGCAAATGTCACTCTCATCTCATTTACCCCCTTTCCTTTGTTTCAAAATGGTAGGATCTCTCCCCCTCAGTGGACTGGCCCGCCTCCTCAGGACATGTCCTATTATACGTAAGTGGGCATGGCCTTATTCCTGCAAGGTTAAATGGGCCTGATGGGGAAATGTGTAGTCATTAAAGGGAAACATTGCTATTGCTTAGTTTTATCTGAAAGATAAGTTTCAAAGTTTGTTGTTGCCATGTGTCACTTAAGACATAAAAAGATGTTAAAATGTGGTCCGGGTTGAAAAATACTGAAGTTTCTCTTTAAGACATGAAATGTGACCACAGAGAAAAACACCTGGTGTTACCTCCATGGCCTCAGAGATGCTTTTTGTTGCCCGTATTTATGGCTTTTGGGTGGTTGATGTGTATGTTTCATGAGGTAGAAAGTCAGAAAGAAACACCAGAGCTTCATCTTGTCAGCTGACTGTAACTACTATACATTAGTAGTTTTGTTGGTCTGACGTTAACAGAGATTTACTTGCTCTATATAAAGATTAAACATGCAATGTAATTTATCATCACAAACTTTTCTTATGTTGAAAAAATGGCTCACAACTTAATTGAAAATGATTTTAAGAAATGGAATCTTTACCACCTTTTGAGATGTGTTTTTTCTTCTACAGGATGATGAATACAGACCTCACACAGTAAGAAATAATTCAAGTTTTAAACCAGTCTGGGATTTTATTGATTGATATTAATTAGAGGGGAATTTTGGTCTGATTTGATTGGCAGAGATTCAAAACACACAAAAAAATGAAGAAAACATGAAGTCACCTTTTAAAGATGCACTGTTTTTGAAGAAGCACAAGTTGTCGTGTAATGGGGTCTTTAGAAATGTCTTATTTAAGAAAGCTGCTATAGTTACTGCTCTGGGTTCATAATTTATTTATTTATTTTTTTTACATTTGACAGTCGAGAGCTGAAGTAAAATGATTTAACAGACCTGAATAGTTGTTGTAAAACTGTCCAACTGGGCAGCCTGTGAAAATGTTTCATTTCCAAAACGTTCACATTACATAGATATTTAGTATATTTAGGTTTGTTTACTATTTGTCTATTCTTTATTCAGGAAGACGAGCGGTACTATAGATGTGATCGGTGGAGGGACGGCCACCATCAGCAGGGTTGAGGGGCGACGCAGACACAACTTAGAAGGCAACAATATCCAGGTACGGACAGTTACCGTGAATCAAATGAAAACTTAATGTGATGTTATATCGAGTATTATTGTTTCGTTATTTTTGATCTGATGGAATCTTTATGTAACCTCTCCTGTCTGTCTGTCTGTCTGTTGTTGTGAAGGTGATCTCTGAACACTCCACATCGGACACTGAACCTGCTCCTGCTAAGATGCCCGCCTTCTTCCCTCCTGGACCACTTCCTCCAAACATACCTCCGCCCCCTTTCCTCCCTCCACCTCCCAACGTCAGCAATGCACCGCCGCTCATCCCCCCGCCTAGTGAGTTCATGATTATCTTTCTCTTTTTCTCCGCTGGTTTCCAAATGTATTTGATTTTACTTCTCCTTCTTTATATATTTTGTTGTTGATCATGGATTTTGTTATTTTAGGGCTGCCCATCACTGTCCCTCCACCTGGTTTTCCTCCTCCACCTAGTGGGCCCCCTCCTGCTATCATTCCCACCATGGACAGGTATCACACATGCACACTAGAAAGCTTGGTCTGAAATTACAGAAGTGTTTTAAAATGCAACATTACTTCATTAGATGTAGGTTGATTTAATCTGATTTATGAAGCAAGATCAACAGTTTTAACTTGAATTTGAGGTAGATCATCCTAATGGGAATCTAAATGTTAAAATGTTAAAGCAAAAACTGTCACCATTTTAGAGTCACTCCCAGACTCACCATATATCTAAAAAAGAAAACATTTATCGGAGGAGTTTGTTTATTCTTCACTTTAGAGGTCATAGATTGCTTAATTTCACTGAAAATCTAGTGAGTCTGACGCTTGCCTCAAGTTTAAAGTCATGTTTAAGTTCTTAAAAAAAGTTGTATAATAAAAACATGAACCTAACAACCCAAAGCTCACTGTGTCAGCACAAACAGGCACATTTTGTAATTCTGCATTTGTGAGGACAACATTTTTTAGCCACATTGAAAACTGAAATATGATAAAAACCTCAAATCCTTACCTTGATTACAAAGGTAACCACTTGAAAGAGAAACCGTTGCCATCATGAGCCTGTTGGTTGTAACATTTGACACTCTATAGAGGTTTACACCTTGAGAGGTTGGACAAAATTAACATCATGGCTAAACAAAGTTTAACAATGTTTTTCACCGCTGCCACACACACACACACACATACTCTGTCTGTAACACGTCCTCTTGTGTTTCCACAGTGGCCACCCTGGAAGTTATGACGGACGTTCTGTCCCCCCGTACCCGTTCCCTCAAGGTAGAAAGCTCAAAAACATAATCTGATTTTTGAAGCACTGCAACACGACAAATGCTGCAATGTTATACATCAGAGATGAGATGCTGAAATTAGCACAAACAAAGATATTTGACAGATTAAAAAAAGTTTGAATTCCTAGTATCATTGGGTTTATTGTTCAAAACACAAATAGTATAACACAAATGTATAATTATGCATTGTGTCCTATTCTCATAATTATCTGTTGACAGATTAGTGGAGTAGAAGTCCCATGGCCTGCTAACATTTTAACACAAAGTATCGACTCTACCTTTTCAGGTGCATACCCGCCACCCATGGCTGGAGGTGTGCCCCCTCCTTGGCCCCCGATGATGGACAACTCTAAGCCCTGGGATTACTATTCCCGTCGAGACGACAAGAGAGACAAGGAAAGAGAAAGGCCCAGGGAGAGGACGCATGAGCGGGAGAGAGAGCGGGAGCACAGCCCCTCAGCAATGGGCTACACCAGGTGACAGATATACACACACACACGGTTTAAATATGTGATGAACAAAGTCTGATACACAGACTCATAAAATTATTTGTCAGTCTAAAGTTTTTGTCCTTTTCAACTGCCACAGTGAAGAGGAGCGATATCGTTACCGCGAGTACCAGGAGCGTGGTTACGGAGAGCGCCATCGTGACCGGACGAGCAGAGAGAAGGAGGAGAGACACAGAGAAAGGCGGCACCGGGAGAAGGAGGAGGGACGCCACAAGTCGTCTCGCAGGTATATTAACTCAGACAGATACACAGTCTGTTAAAAAATGTTTCTTTTTTCTTTTTTTTTGTTTCCTCTTTTCACCTAGTCTCACCTTCTCTCTTCCAACCCTTCGTCTCTACTGACTGTCTTGGCATAATGCTACCTCTTTGTCCTTCTGCTTGTCTTCTTGCTTGTCCCTTCTCCATTTCCCTGCCTCTTTTTTTTTTTTTTTTTTACTTATTGATCTTCCCGTCGTTCTTTGTCCCTCTCTTCTTTCTCCCCTTTTGTCCCCTCTCTCTTCTTGCCTTCCCTCTGTCTCTGATCTCTTTGCTCTCTGATCTCTTTTCCTCTCCTCACCTTTTGTCACTTTTGTCCCTTGTGTCCTTCTCCTTCCATTAGCAGCAGTAGCAGAAGGAGGCACGACAGCGAGGAGGGCGACAGCCACCGAAGGCACAAACACAAGAAGAGCAAGAGGAGCAAAGAAGGCAAAGAGGCGAGCGAGGAGATCAGTGCAGACCAAGGGAACCAGGAGGCCATGGAGTGATTGCAGTCTTTCCTCTCTATTGCTGTCTTTCTGTCTCCGTCTGTCCCTCCGTCTCAGGAGATGAGCGTAGACCAACAAAACCAGGAAGTCACTGAGTGATCGATGCGTCCTGTCACTCCCCTCTCCATCAATCTCCATTCTCCTCCATCCTGCTGCTGTTTATCCTCACCATCGCATCAGTAGGAGATTGGATGCAGCAGAGGAGGTGGTGAAGGAGGGATGGACATCCTTTCACTTAATCCATCTTTCCCTCACTAGCTGACATCAGACAGGGCATCAATCTGTCTTCAGCCCCTCTCCTCCCTCTCTCCTCGCCCCCCCTCCGATCCTCCTCTCAGAGCATTGCTGTAACAATTAGGTCACACTCAGAGATTTTGTTGCCTCTTGTTTCATGGTATAGATGATCAGCAGAATTTGCTCTTTTTCTTTCTTTGTTTGTTTGTTGCCCTTTTTGTTCTTGTCCATTATGAAGACATCTATAGAAAGCTGTCAGTTTGTGAAATTCAATTAAAAAACACTTTTGATAAGATGCCGTTTTGTGACTTAATGGAATAAATAATTCTTCACACACATCAGTGATTTGATATGGCATTTGTAACTATACTGTCTACCCATGATGCAACATTAAAATCTGCTTTGGAGGCTCAAATATTGTGACCACAGAAATTTGAACAAAATCCCAAGTCAATCCTATCAAACAAAAGAACGAGAGATTTGTTTTGTGCAGAAAATAAAATACACTTAAAAAGATCTCGTATTAGTTCATTTTCAAATGTAAACCAAAACCGTTATCTCTGATTCCAACAGTCAGGACGGCACCGCTGAGGTTATCAGTAGGTGAGGATAAAGTTCAAGTAAACTTAAAATTAATATTTGATTTTCAAATACTGCAACACGAACAGCATGTGAGTGTCTTTGGTAACCTGTATCAGCCCTAATCAAGAGATCACTGACGACTCCTACCTGGAGCAGTCTCTCTGTTGTCAATTTCTCAAAAATATTAACCATCAAGACCTCCCAACACTTGTTTTCAGACAATAGTTTAATATATTAACTCATATAGTAGTTACTCATGAAAATATTTTACATACTAAATGTGATCATCTAATAAAATGTAATGTTTTGTCATAGATTAAACTATTCAACAGTATAAAGAAGTTAAATCATCAACCAGCTTGAAAAAAATGCTTATATATTTTTTTTAACATTTTTTTATAACTGTTTCTATTGTTTTAGGCAATACATTTACAAACACAAATACATACATGAAACAAACAATGTGTGTTCTTTAAGCAGTATACTATACTAGTTTGACAAAATAATGCCTTCTGCTTACTATATTTTTGACATTGTCTTTATCGGTGAATTGGATTTGCTTAGTTGATATGCAAGTTCAGTAGCCACTGTGATATCATTATCAGTACTTAGTAATTTATTTACTGATTTAAATTTACTGTTTATATACTTTTAATACTGAAGTGGATTATGTTGATGACTGATGAGTAAAGCCTTAACTGGTGGAAGTTCATTTATAATGGAGTATTACCGCTTTAAGGTATTGCTTTCTTTAGTACAGTAAATGATCTGAATACTACAACCACTTTATCTGGCTGAAAAATTAAAATCATTCCTAATAATAATGATGCATTATTCATAATGCTGATGAATAAATTGCTTTTTCCTATTGAAAACAGCAAAAAAAACAATTATGTTGATAAAAGTCAAGTGCGAGGACCAGAGTGTAAACCTTATTTGTACTAATTGTATATGCTCATGAGTGTCAATGTAGGATTAGACAGGATGAGATTAAGTAAACACACACTACACTACAAAGTTTCCCTGTTTTAGGTGATCGGATCAAGATGCCATTCATTCCTCTAACAGGTCAAAGTCTCACTTCAACCTGGGCTGTTTACTTTGGTTACATCACCTCATACAGTAGGAAGTATCTGCTGGTGAAATGCATCCACATGAAGTTTGTGTCAGGCAGTGAAGAGATACACCCGGAGGGAAAATAAAAGAGTGGCAGATAAACTGTGAGCACATTCAAGAGCCACACAGGGAAAGCTTTGAGATAAAAGAGCCATCTAGAGGATGAAGTGTGTTGCTGCTGTTGTGTTGCTGAGTCTCTTGTCATTGGGACAATCAGCTCCTCTGAGCGGCTGTGACAGTCTGGTAAAACCAATAACTATCAGCAATGAAGACGTAAGTGCAAGACTGCTTTACTTTGCATCATAACTATTAAATGCTTACTATCATTCAATCGGTGTATTAAAGTCTATTGTCGTTGCATCACTGCTTCACCACAGATGACAAAAGCTGAGAGTTGTTAAATTTTCAGAGGACTTTCAAAGTAAATTTGGTAATGACTAGCAGTAACCTGAAGTGTTATAATACAGTATGTGTTTTACTTCTCTGTGAATCCACAAAAATCACGACGTTTTTCAATTGGTTGTGAAAAAAATGTGTGTGATTTTGTATTCTATTTTTAAGTCCATGAGATCCAAAGAAATTGTAGAGATCTTTAGAGTAGAACCACTTACTGTGCACTGCCTGTGTTGTCCAGATGTTGGGTAGGTGGCTGTACATCGGGGGGAGCTCTGACCTCCCAGGAAGCCGTTCCCTGGGACACCTGCTGACTAGCGCCTGGCTGGACCTCACTGCAACCACACAGAGTAACAAACTGAATGTCATCCAGACTCAGAGAATGTAAATCCCCATCAACACCATCACACCATAGCTTTTCTTATCTACACAACTACATAAATATTGTGTTATAATCAGATATTGTAGCTTTTCTTGTTCCACATGGATGCATTTTCATATTTGAATATGCTGATGATGCAAACTCAGTATTGAGTATTAGGCATATAGTAGTCATGCACCTTCATACAACAAACTAATGTATGTCAGGAGACCAGGATCACACACCACTCTGCATACACAGTTGTGTTTTGGGATCATATGAGTACAAAATGCATTTAATTATGTAAAATCGAATACACAGGGTACAGTAAGTTATGTGTAGTTGTGTCATCCATAATATTATGTTCTGATGCAATATTCATTTATTTTTTTACTTCACAGATATGGCGATTGTTCAAGCTTAGCATACAGCGTGACTTTTGAAAATAGCACAATGTTAATTGGTGAGTGAATGAGAGCCACAACGTTTGAGCAAGATCATTAACCCTGCAGTCAAACTGTCCTTTCCTCACTCATTTCCTATGATTTTCTTCATGTTTGTGTGTGTTTTTCACAGAGGAACCTTTCTACCTCAAAGAAGTCTACCTGCCAACTGACTGCTCAGACTGCCTGGTTGTTCATGAAGAAATAATCTCTAGCAAGCATACTTTTACCAGTCTTCTGCTTTTTAGTAAGAAATACTCACTCAGTCGTGAAACATCTAATAGACCTTTATTGAACAGGATAAATAGTCAATAATTTCCTAATGAAATAAATGTAAACCTGGCAGCTACTGTAGGTGAATACAGAGTACTATACAGAGAGTACTATTTGGATACATTTTGTTTAGTTTTTTGGATGAAATATTTGATATTGTCCCTAACTGTGCCATGTTGATTTCCAGGTAAGAGACAGAGTGTCTCACCTGATGTTCTGGAGATGTTGAAGCGACAAGCAGAGTGTCTGCGAATGCCGTCGCCAATAATGATCGACACAAACTATGGTGAGACATTAATTTTCTTATCTCTGCATATTGTGCTCCTAGAATGTCATACAGCAATGTGTGTATTATTTCTTTATGTGTATGTACACAGAAATCTGCCCTGACAACATCCCAACCTCAGATGGGCTCAGTGCGCTCAACAAATTATTAGAGGCCAAGATGGGACATCGAGTTGCAAGACTCCTGGATACTTTTTTTGACATGTTTGTGAACTGATTTATTATTAGTTTTGATTTTGTGCCACAAGTCATTTTGTTTGAAAAAGCATGGATTTTTTTCTGCTATAAATAAGTAATTAAGAAAATGTAGAAACTGCCATGTTTTCTTGTACCTATTGGCAGCAGTAGTAATATCATTATTAATATTTTGTTTTGTTTGATATCGCACATTCTGAAATCTAAAAGATATTCTTAAAAACAAGACATTTTCTTTCTTTTCATTATTCCACAAAGTCCCTCCGATGAGGTACATAGACAGAACAGCACAACAAGCAAACAAAAGAAACAGAAATAAAAAAAACAAAAAAATCTCAAGTAGCTGACCAGATAAAACTGCAATGAAAAAGAGCACTTATAATTATTAAAGTGAGAAATAATTAGAAGTAGATGTAGTGCATAAGAAATACCATAAACAACAAGAAAGTAGTGCAACAATCAATAAAATTTTAAAAAGGTTTGTTCACAAAGGAGCTGAATTTTCAGGCGTTTCTTGAATGCCCTTTCTTTATATCCACACACCAACTTTTCCACTTCTGTCAAATTCAAAATGTGCATAAAAACAACTGGATGGAGACAATGTTTAATGTCGGTTATAGTGCAACTGATATGGCTCTGTGGCTCTGTGGCTCTTTATTTTAGAGTAAACACATACAGCATCAGACATCAACAATAATTTACTTTTCAGATTTTGGAGGCTTAATTTAGTTGTCTAAATACAAGCCAATACACATTTCACTGTCTCCACCTCTGAACCAGATTATGACACAAATGTAAACAAATCATGAGACCATATGAGGTGAGTCTCTAAGCCTTGATGGACCAGTTTTAGCTTGAAGCAGCCAGTCAGCCAACAGCTATTTGCAGAGACATAGATTCAAGATATTAGTGACAGTGAGAAAGTAGATATAGCGAGCCATGATGGGGTTGGTTCATGTTATTTTGGCTGTGCTCAGTCTTCTGACTGTTGGGCAGTCAGCTCCTGTGACAAGCTGTGAGAGTCTGACCAAACAGGTTGAAATCAAAGGAAGAAACCAGGTAAGAGGATCTGTCATCTCACTTGTCACATAATGCATGTTGATTTGTTCCCCATTTCTGAGAAAAACAATCACATTATCCATTAATTTGGCCATTTGTCATCTTGTGTAACTAAGGGAGACCCTGTCTGTTTCAGCTGCTGGGTAAGTGGATGCACATAGGAGAAAGCACAACCATCGCAGGATTTAAATTGCTGACCAAGGCGTTTTTGGAGACTTCCTGGGCGCATGTTTCTGCTGCAGACGAGAGTGATGCCATCAATGTTTTTCAGTCTAGAAAAATGTAATTTCAGACATATTTGCTTATTTATGTAGTAGCTAAAGTCTTCCATAGTATCTAGTGGTGTTTCCTAAAGCTAAAAATGTTAATGTGCAATTCCACTTTAAAAAGAAATTACATTTGTGATAGGCTTGGCGACTGTTTCACTGCCACAACTAAGATGACTTTGGAAAACAACAGTCTCTATATGGGTGAGCAGTGCTAATGAAATATCCTGTGCAAATATTTTGACTGACCATGCATATATGCATGCTTTGGACTTTGTGTGCAAAATTGCAACAACACTTTGTGTATTTTTATGGGTTGGTGTCCTGTGTGTGTGTGTATGCTTGTGATCCCCAGTGAACCCTATCAGTGTACCTGAGGTCCTTCTGAGTTCTGGCTGCCCTGACTGCCTCGTTCTACAGACAAATTACACCTTCGGAGGAAGCACATACAAGGGTCTTCAGTTACTGAGTAAGAAATACAGACTGATAAAATGAATGTTAGACATTCAAAATAGTTCATAAAATGTTAATAGGGAGTGACTTTGAAATGGATTTGCACTGCTATCTTAAAATGTACACACTGTATTAAAACTATGGATGAACAATATGGTTAAAATCTTTCATCACTTTTACCATTTAGGCTAGCAGTGTCATTATGTACTCTGTTGAGACCAGACGAGACTTTCCAATTATCTATTACTCAACAACCATGAGCCAGACTATTAACAAAATTACTGTTCATGGGATAACATGACTCGAGTCTGCAAACATGCAAAGTGCTCTGAAGCTGTTCTTAGAAACAGTGGTGCTTTTAGCCAAATTCTAACATCATCATGCTAACATGATTACCACACAATGATACATGATCTGCTTAACATTAGACCTACTGCTCTAATGTTAAGCAGGTCGTGTTTACCATGTTCACTGTCTCAATTCAGTGTGTTAGCATGCTGAGATGTGCTACTTTACACTGTATACACAGTACACCTGAGGGTGGTGGGAATGCCATTAATTTTCAGGATGACATTTTTACCTGAGGGCACAAGTATAAAAAAAAACTTATGGGATTACCAAATATATTATATTTCATCCTGACAGGAACATGCGTCTAAATTCCACAGTAGCCTGTTGAATATTTCATGAGAAATTTCACTGAAAATCATTAAAAGTCAGTGGAAGTTAAAGAGATTCATCTTCTGGACACCATCAAACAATCAAAGGCAGGCCAACATAGTTTCACCCTGATAACAATAACATACAGTCAATTTCTTTGTGTTTTAAAGGATAAGTTCACAAGTCTTTCCTAAAACAATAGTCAGGTGCCCAAATTTACATTGACACGTGTTTTTATTCATCCAGTTCATGCTGACCATTAAGGGATCCCTTCATACTGCATAATGCAGTCTTCCTTCAATGCAAAAATGTATTTAAAGTTTACTTGAACCTAATATGAAGCTTCAACTGTCTAAATAAATCAAATCAAGTCAATATATTTCAAAGTTACTCAATTTTAGAGCCCAATTCCCTCATTTTGTTACGATCTTTCCACTGTAGCTAAACAACGCTGTTTGTTAAGACACATCGAGGGGCTGACCACATGAACTGTAACTGTGGCAGATATTCATTATATTTGACCAAGTCGTATTATCTTCAGATCAATTCTTAAATACGTTTCTGCTCAAAACGAGGATTGTGGATTTTGTTCCCCCATCACTTTCATCGTAAGCACATTTGAAGGTGATCTTTTAATGGTCAGTATTAACAGGAGGGATGATTACAGCATGCAAAACCTGTTTCAATGTTTATATGGGCACCTAACTGTTGATTAACTTATCCGTTAATGTCTGAGGTTATTTGAATCACCCTGTGCACGTCCAAAGTTCTTCATAGTTCCTTTGCCTGCACTTGGTCTGTCTCTCAGGCAGAAGAGCTAGGGTGACTGATGCAGAGATGGACGAGTAATTTGAATTATACCACAACCGTGTTGTTTTACATATAGTGTACCCTCTGAGGTTGTAAATATTCTCAGTTTTGAGATTCCAATAATGTCAAAGTTTTTATGTTTAGTGTTTTTAAAATGTATTTATATTTTTAGTAGTCGAAAGAAACAGTGATGTCTTAATTTAAACAGCAGGATCAGCAGTTTCTTAAGTATGGTGTAATTAAGCATGAGCAAAGTAAAATAAAAACCAGTACTGAAATGCATTTTATCAAATTGAACTGTTTAATCTAAAAATAAATGGGGAAAAATTACAACTGAAGTTAGATTTATATTAGGTCTGATTAATTTCATACACAAGGTTGTCACTATACAGTAAATACTCTATCAGATAAACCTTGTAACCCACCTCCTTAAATCTGCTAAAATATGCCCAACAATGATTGGAGTAAATAAAATGAATCCACCATTCTCTTCTCTCACAGGATTTTGCCCAGACGAGTCGAATTTACAAGAAACAAAGACCACTGACCTAACCAGTTACATCACAAGCATGAACGCTGAAGATTTAAAGCTGCTTGATAAGTTTATCAGCAGCAGTGATGGAATACAGTTGTTAATCAATATTATCACCAGCGGTTTAACTGGATTAAAAGAAAATGAACGTTGCCGTGTTTACATTGTGAACAGGTCGGGTCTGGCTAAGAAGGATCCCAGTGCCAATAAAAATTAAGATACCAAATGAATGTGAAGTGTGACTTCTGCTGTTCTGTGTCTTTTACTATTTGTTTTAGAGTATCATCAAATGTTGACAAATTATAATTCTTGCCAGACGCTGATGAATTATGGTCAAATCTACCTGTGATGATTTGACTCTCAGTGACAATGGGTGATATTTTTGAGAGCAGATACAATATTTCAATAGATGTACTTTTTAAAAAAAAAAGTTAAATTCTGAACTTATAGAGGACTCTTATAAAGCATCAATGAACAATTATTATTTTTATTTCATCATTATGTATTTTCTCAATTCAAAAAATCTCAGAAAATGCCTGTTGTCACAAAACAACCAAACAAAAGAAAAAAACACTACTGGCCTGAATGTTGAAGAGTAATGGCAAATCAATACAAAGTTATTGTGAGTGATCACCTTTATCCTATGATGAAACATTTCTTCAACATCTCTTCCAGGATGACAATGCCCCCATCTAAAGGTCACAAGGGGTCACGGAATGGTTTGATGAATGTGAAAATGATGTGAATCGTATGCTATGGCCTTTACAGGCACCAGAACTTGACTAAAATCAACACCTATGGGAGGTTTTGGGAATATCTTTTGAAATAATGGTGTTCATCTCCAGTAGAGTTCAGAGACTGTAGAATCAATGTCAAGGAGCATTGAAGCTCTTCTGGCTGCATGTAATGGCCCAACACCTTACTAACACACTTTAAATTGTTTTTTCTTTTAATTTGTCACCCGTCTGTTTTTCAGTAGCAGTCGGAATTACACTGAAATCAATTCCAGATTAGTTAACATTTTCAGATTTTGAATTCATTTTTTCTACTTAAAAAACAAGAAATATTTTGCTTTCTCTACCTTTAACCAGATTACCACACATGTGTAAACAACTCAGGACTTTGTTATTAAATGTTGGATGAGGGATTTGAACTTTCATATGTTACACCATTCAGACAGACACTGCATTATTGGTGTGAAAAAAATGTTGATTTTTTATTATTTCTAGTTCTAATCCTATACACTGGTCCTTTAAACAAGAAATAAAAATAATGTTAAATAAAAGGATTGGGCAGGTTTCACAAAGTATCTCCTTACAAGTGCCACATGTACACAAACAGACACAATCAACAGGCCAATTAGGAGAACTTTGTGAAAGTAGATGTGGTAGGCCATAATGGGCCCTGTTGCTGTGGCTGTGCTCGGACTTTTGTCTGTCGGGCAGTCAGCTCCTTTCACCAGCTTTGAGAGTCTGATCCAACTGGCTGAAAGGAAGTGACTGGGTAAGACACTCACTGATCTCCTTGAGCTCTGTGAGCTTTAAGATATAATTTTCTTCATCTTTCTAAAACCGGAGTGAGTGTGTAAGTTTGTCATCTTGTGCAACTGAGGGTGACACATTCTGCTTCGGCATAAAGCACAAACAAGCCAGATGGAGAAATCTCTTGACAGCCACTGGGTAAAAATCACTGCCATTAATGAGAGTGATGCCTTCACAGCCGTCATCACAACAAAAGCGCAATTTCAAAACTAATTTTTAAGATTTTTTTTTTCTGTTCAGTCTGTCACAAACATAAAATAGTCCAAACCACAGCGACTCAGTTTTGGATATCTCTCCAACCAGGTGACTGAAGACTGATTAATGAGGCCTGTTGACAACACAAACAGGTGCTGTGTAACTTTTTATGTGTTCTTTGTCAAAGCACAAGTGCTACTAGTAAAATCAGGAGACAACTGTATCAGCTGATAACAGGCCAAACTGGAAAAGTCTTGATTGGCAACAACAAAAAGGGTTGCAGGCCTTACCTGAACCTCAGTGAGTTCAATTAGTTTTCCTCTGCCACTCCACTCTGAGCTCAGTGTAGGTGTCAGTTTAATTTGTTATAACTATGACATAGAATAGTGTATTCTTGTAGGATCCCACAAGTCATGAGAAACTGATAAAACTGATAAAAAGAAACGGAGAAAAAAAAAACATTTTCAGGTCTAGGTAAGACATGCAATACAAAATTAATGAAACCTGCAAAGTCTGACTACATAACTGCAAAAACAGATCTGAACTTTGTCTCTACAATTGCAACACCACTGTGTGTATATGTGTGTATCCTGACAGCTTAAATCTAGGGCAATTTAATTACAGAGCAAATGCTGCTTATTTATAATTATTAAACTCCCAGTGAAGTTAACTCTCTCAGTGCACTGATTTAACAATAGTTTATTGTTAGACTGTAAAATACGAATCTTTGGCATGTTTGATAAACTTCTAACTTAATCTGCAGGTGTGTCATCATCTTCATCTAGGGGAACGTGTGGATCAGTCAGTAGATTTGATGAGGTCTTTTTTAACAAGACTACAACAGCAAAGTTCGACTTTGTAAATCTGGTGTCAATCTTTTGACCTTAGATCACTGAAAATCTTGTAGAGACCTTTTTTCAACACAGAAAAAAAAAAGTTTACAAAACAAAAAGAGTCACACTCAGTTAAGTGAGGAGGACGCCCATAGCCTTGTTTATTGGTAGTTTATTACTGTACATACACCTGCTTACGAGTCATATGTACATATATTTTTCTCTCCCTCACGCACACACACGCGCACACACACACACACACGCGCACACACAGAATACTCAAGATTATATAAAAAGGACTCATTTTCTGTGCAGGGTTCAATCACAGTCTGAGATCTACAGAGAACATTTGCATCTGCATACACCACGCACACACACACACCATAACTATCTATATATGGCCTTATGCCTTGATTTACGTAGAACAGACCACGATCAAAAATATAGAAAAGTGATGAACCAATAGGCAACCCAGTGGTAATCAAGTGAATTTAGGTTGTTTTTTTTAACACATCAACGAACGCAATGTCTGCAGTTTGTGGGTCTGTGGAGTTTGCGCCTCCTTCGCTACCTAAACAGGAAGACCACAGAAAACTTAGTTGACTTTTTCAAAGGGTTTCCATTTCAAAACAAATTCCAAAATATATCATTTTAAAGTATTCAAATAATGTGTTACCTGTGATAGTATACTTGACCTCTCTGTGTAACATACCTGACAGTGGGATGTTTCCAAAGCTTTTTTTTGTTTATCTTGTATAATCCCCTGAGTGTGACCCACACAGTCACCAGAGCTGAGTCACCTAAAAGTAAGTGGCTGTGTTACAGACTTTCATGTAGTTATGACCAGTCTCCATGACTAGATGTGTTGAGTGGGAAAATACTCAAAAAGGCTTTTTTTCTGTTGTCCTATTTGCTAAAAATTGTAGGTATGTTTCATTAAACTAAGAAAATCATCATGACAGTCGGACAAAAAACCTCTTAGGCATTTATCACGAAGCAGGATTGTTATTTAGCAAGATAACTGAACTAAAAAGTAAAACTGAACTTTTACTCTTTAATTAAAACTGCATAAAGTGATCTTATGACCCCTGGGGAACACGTCAACAAGTTGTAAATACAACACTGACATGCCGTCATCTTATAAAGTTGATAAGGCTAACTTGTTAGACAACAGTTGCCTTTTTACACATCCAGTAGACACAGAGCAACAGTAGAATTCATTTACAGTTGTGTTTCTTTCTACCTGTCTAATGTAAATTCAATATATATTCCCATGTGTAAATCTGTTGATCTCCACCAACTTTGGAGGGAAATATTTTTGGCTCTATAGCATCTAAACAGTCCACTATATTCATCATGCTGGGCATGTAACGTAGGGCAGGTTAATCTACTTTTCTGTGAAAACAGCTGCTGAGAGCTGTGAGAATGAACCAAAACAGTGAAGCTGCATGACCAGGAAGCCAAAACAATGAGCTGAAAGATGCTAAAACACTTTTAGTGCTTAGAAAGGAAGATAATTCTCTGTAGGTTCATGACTCCTTTCACATTACACAGAAAAATACTGATTAGTGCAGCTTTAAGTCCACATTTGGGAGTGGTTTGATTTTAACCAGTGTAGTTATCAAGCTAATTTTTTGAAATCTTGCTTCATGATATAGAACCTGGTATAACTTAACACCTACTAAAGATGACCTAACACTCTCGATCACCTCAGACCTCTGAATAAAATGAGTCATATTATATTAAAAAATGAAGAACCTTCTCATAAAGGGCCACATCATTAGCTTGAACACACATATAAGCCAGAGTCACATAAGGAAGAGAGGCCATGTGAATGTGTTAAGGACAAAGCGATTGTGTGCTTTAGTGTTGACACATGACAGGAGACAAAAACGTAGCAACCATGGTATACCTTTGTAAAAGAACTGAGGCCTGTTTCACGAAAGCACACGTCAAATGTGCCCTCGCACGCTTATAAATTACAACAAAAGCAACAAAGATCGGTTATGGCAAAGAAATACTTCAAAGAAAGAACCCTGCCTTACAGAGTAATGAGCATCTCTTCATGTCTGATGTGTCTCTTCTTTGCTTATAATTCTCTCTCAGACATGGACATACACACACATTTAACAAACACAGTGAACATTTTTGCAAGCATCGACTGCCTCTTTCACCAAAACAGTAAACAAAATTTGAGATACTACAAAAAACAAACAAAAAAAACCCCACAAGGGTTTCTTCTCTTCATCACCAGCGGCCTTCTTTCCAGCTTACTTGTTCCACTGTGACTCAGAAGCAGTTGCTAGGCAGCTAGCTAGCTAGCTAGATCACCTGGACACACATAATGCGAACAAATTGTTCCAGGTAAATTGTGTAGCATAAAGACCCATTCATACTACGGAGAGTACAGTCAAACTGCGTGATTGTCACTGGGTTAGGGCGATGCACAGTGAAGTGTGCGGGGATATGAAGGTAGGTGGGAGGATAAGGGTATCTGGTAGTTGATAAGAAGAGTGACATTATCGAGGCCAGCTGTTCGGGCCACTGGCCAAACATGTTCCTGTAAGACTAGTCTGTCTGCTACAGAATCGATTTGGATGAAGGTTCCTCCAATGTGGTTCCTTTGGAGTTCCATATTATATTGTCTCTACATCCTCTAGTAACCATCTAGAGCACCAAACCAACAGTTACAAAAGCACTGGGGTGTATTTTTTTTTTTTTTTGCAGGTGAGTGTGGCGGTGTGACAGTAGGTAATGTATGAAAGTGTTTGTTTGATCATGGTCAGACTGTGCCATGTGCTTAGGTTTGGAAACATAAGTGACAAAATTCCAGTTGTAGATCACAGGACTCCATTCAGGAGTCCAGTCTCCAGCAATAGTTCCAAAATCCATAACGCTGCCCATAGCTGGTTCTCCTCTAACATCCCGCAGGCTGGTGCCGGTTAGCATGGCCGTGCCAGAGTGTGCCAGCTCACCTGGTCAGGTCATGGTTCAAGTCTAATTGTGAATTTCACTCCAAAAATAGTGTGGGGATGCTGGATTTGTAAACAAAGATATTAGAGAAGGTACATGTGGGAGAACGGGTCAAAGACAAAAAAGGGAGGACTGATGCTACCCTGTAAACAAAAATATTGGAGTATTTGGGGAAGGGTAGTTAGTCAGAAGCTTGACAGCCATTGATCTGACGGAGCCTGGCAGCAGTGAAGGTTTAAGACCTGCTGCAGTCGGGTTAGTCCGGTCTGAAGATGGGGATCTTAGGTAGGAACTCTATTAGGATTACCTGTAGGTGAGCAGAAAGAAAGCCATTAGTAGTGAGAAGAGATAGGTTTTTCAATTAATATGCACGACTGATAAAATGGTAATATTGAGTTTAAAGAATTTTTGAATCAATGGGATCAATTACCTTAATGTGTCAGGTATTAAATTCACTGGATTCTCCCAAAATCAACACTCCTAATTTGGCTATTTTATCTATGCATTTTATCTACAGTTTCACTATAGCATTTTCTCATAATAGTCTCTGGTTTAATACACAAAGCTGTCTGGATGTTAAAACCTGTACACTGTGATAAGATATGTTGTACCCACACCTACATATGTTAAGTTTGTCAGCAGGAATTAGAGGAAACATATAAAACTGTGTTCAGACCAATATTAGCACAATGTGAAAAAAGCACAGCCTCATTCATTAAAAAAATACCCTCACTGCATTAAAGCAGTGGATGTCCCAACACACTGGGCTCCAGCAAAAAACTAAACACCAACAATATCCAGCAAAAAAGTTGAACCTAGCTAAATTATAGCTACAACAGAATGTGACATAATTTAGCCACACACAGTGTTTCTCAATCAAATTGACGCAATCAGTAGATCAGTAGATTACTTTGTAATGTCGACAGCAGAGCTAAAATCCATCTACATTGTATTACTGTTTTTTATTGTCCCAACAGTACCTGAAACATGTATAACCTTACCATTAATACAGTACTGTTTTTGCTGGGGGGTTTTTAAAAAGTATTTTGGGACAATATCACTCACAAATACAAGCACAGAGCTAAAACATTTACAACAAAAAAAACAATACTTACATATTCCATCATGTTGTTGGTTTCACACTTCCTTTTGCTTAGTCTCCAGTGCAAACACAACTGCAAACAGAGCGTAAGAGTGATCAGAGAATATACATCATATGTCAAAAACAAGTTAACAGGCTATTAATACACACACATATCCATTTATTCCTTCTGTACTCACCTTGTGGTAGAGTCTGCTGTTCTCCCACTCCAGAAGCTTCTCTATAGATCTTCTGGTCTGAAAGGAAACAGTGAGATAGGATTATACTCTTTTTTGGATTTACTAAATGCAACAGAAGTTTGGTGGCACGTCACGATGCATATGAGTGAGAGACAGTGTGGGTGTGAATCTCACCCTCTTGCTGAGGCAGATGACAGGCCACAAACTGAAGCCCAATGTGCAGCAGCAGCAGAGGCAGCCACACAGGAGCCAACGTACGTTCACTGGCAGCGTCTTCCTCAGACAGCTGTTTACACGGTTGATACTGGCTTTGAATTCCTCTGGTGCCACCTGAGGATGCACACATACACTATCGTTAATATAGTGACATTTGACCTTCTTAAATGGCATTTACAAAAATGTTGTCTGTGTTTTGTCCTGGTGATGAGATGAAACATTGGCTAGGTCTGGAGTCCAGTGGAGAAAGACAACATACGGCACTACGGTAGATTAATTAATGATGATATTAAAATTGACCAAATTATATATATATATATATATATATATATATATATATATATATATATATATATATATATATATATATATATATGTTAACTGGTGGCTAGAACATAATGTAAACTTGTAGTGGAGCATAATGTGAGAGTATAACTTCGTCATAGATAATAGGTGTTGATGACTTACAACAAAATACTCACCTTTCCTGTAAGTGCTGAAGGAAATTCTGACTCGAATTTATTACTAAGCCCAAACCTGTGGAGATAAGGGAAAAAAGCAGATGGTTATACATAAGCAGACATACATTGTGTTTGGATAGTTGTACAGACAAATTTACATTTTATATATAATATTACCAAAACAAAAACAATCTTTTATTTCATAAATTATATAAAAGGATTTTAAACCCATGTATATCCACATATCTTAGTCCTAAATCAAATTTGATGTGTATTAAACAGATGCAGCCAATTCACATCAATCATCTGACCAGTTTTATTACATTTTACTTGTATGTGACACCTCAACAAGTTTTTTAAAAACAGCTACAAACACATTTGTACAACCTGGCATTTTCTCAGCTCCCTTCCTTACTATAACCCATCTTCTGTTTTTAATTACCATTTATCGTCTTACCTACATACCTGTGTTTCATCGGCCTCTTATCATTTTTGTTTTTTCTCTATTGTTTGACTGCTTTTGTTTCGTTCTTTGTCTGATCTGTTTTTTATTGACCTTTGATTTTGTCCTGGTATCCTGACATTTTCATTTAAAGCACTGTAAGCTGCAAACCTTGTATGAAATGTGCTATAATTTTTTTTATATTATTAAAACTGAAAAAGAGTGGTGAGAGAAACAAACTTAATGCTGTTGATTTGAGGGAATAGTATTAGTAGTTTGAATCTAAAAACTACAGTAAAAACAAAGTTTGTAGCTTCCTATGAACACAAAGAGTGCTCCTTCTTACCTGATCATATATATATATATATATATAGGATGACTCCGAATATAAGGAAAATAACAGGTTTGTATTAATAAGGATTTACATTTTAAACATTTATCTCTCAAACATATTTGTAATTAACTACAGGGAATTAATTTGTTTCTCCCAACACATCTGTAGTAGTTGCCGAAGTATAATTTAAACTATCGAAGCCCATTTCCGCCAATGTGATGAAAAAAAGGATCCTGTAAGTCAAAATACTGTAAGAATCCATCTAAATAATGACTTAGTATCTCACAATAATGAGATATTAAGTCATAAGATAAGTCATTAGTTTGAAATAGTTTCTCATTGACATTGGCAGAAATGGGCTTCCACATTAAACCACCCATCTATGTTTAAATTCATTTTGTTATTACAATCAGATAAGCCCAAAGTTATTTGTAAATTAGGTACATCTTGAAAGATTCTTTGTTTAGGTAACATTTGTTGTATTTCAGCCATCTATCGTTTTGTAATTACTGTATATTCTGCTTGTGCTCAATATCAGGTGATCATAGTTTGAAGTCAAATTAATGAAAATGAAACGAAAAACTAAACCGGACAGCTAACTATTAACATTTGGAGAATTAGCTGTTTTGAGCAGTGTTGTCAGGCATTGGTGAAATCAAAGGAGACATGAGTTTGTTTTTAACGTAAACATAAAATAATAATAATCACACTTTAACGCGACGTTTGATTACAGCTTTAAATCAGATATACATATTTATGAGGACGTGTACTTGTGCTAAAATGAGAGCTAACAGGCTGCTATGCTAACGTTAGGTCACTGACGGCTAACGCAGCTAGCAGCTGGTGATCCAGCCGGCACACGGTGACCGTAAACTCCTCTCCAGGTGCCTGTTAACCTCGCCAGTCTGCTTACACGGTGACGTGGCCGGACCCTCGCACCACCACCGGGTCCGGAGCGTACTTGAGGAGCTGCTCCTCCGCGGCCCTGTCCTCGTCCTCTTCTTCCTCCTCCTCCTCCTCGTAGATCTCATCAAAGTCCTCCATCATCGCACGGCTCGGCCTCGCGCTTCCCGGGAGAGACGCCGGGAGAGACACGGTGCCGCGGGACAGCGAGACCTTACCGGGAAAATAATAACAAACTAAAAAAGTACAAAGAAAAACCGTGAAGACAATATATATACCCGTCCCGGAGATGATACGGCTCACATCGCTCAGCAGCTCCGAAACAAAACATCAACATCCGCCGCAGTTACCGGAAGGTGGACAGACGTGCTGACGTCAGACTCCACTCGTGTTCTAAGATGTAGGGGAGAACGGGGTCGGTAGTCACACTTTTTACTTTCCTTTAAAGTCCTTATAAACCTTATACTGGTTTCCTTTCAATATGTAATCGAAGCCTAAAGTGTAAGGTAGTAATGGATTGCAGTGTTTCCCACAGAATTGTGAGAGACTATGGTGGTGAGGTCTCAGTTTGACCCACTAGGTGGGTCCGGGGGGATGAAAATTGTGTACATTTTTAAGTTAAATGCATCATTCTGGTGCACTCTGAGAGCAACATTAAGATTGTTATATCTATAAATTTGTTTTGCGTGCTTAATTTAACTGCTGGTTGTACTACTGGTATGAATGGTGATTACACACCCACAAAGCACAAGAAATACATTTTACCAGTTCATTTAATGTTCCAATTAAACAATCAAAAAAGACCATGGCAATGCCCATATTTCCGCTGTGAAACAAAGACAGCAAAAGTGATTATCTAAGTTCAACTAGTTAATTACTATTTCTATATTGTGTTTCTTCAAAAAAGACTTGACTTCCAGATGACTTAGAAGTGGATCAGGGTTGATTTATTTTACAGATGGAAATAAAGAAGATCTCTAATTAAGCCTGTTTTAAACTGAACCAACTAAAGCAGCATGCAGGTGTTTCAGATTTGAGGCTGAGCTGCGGGGTTGAGTGGAGGTGTGTGGGGTGTTTCCACAAAAAAAGTTCCATCATCTTGTTAAAAGTCACTAGATTTGCATATCCTCTCATTAAAAAAAATCAAGAGTCTGTAAATATGCAGTTTTGTTTAGTTTTTTAAATTTCAGGAGTTTTACTGTTGGACATAAGATGTCTCCTATTCCATGGAAAGTGCACTGAAGGCTTCAGGTTTCCAAAACAGATGTATGAGTTGAATATTGGATCAGAATGGACTCCCAAAGTGTACACCCCTTAAAAAGTGGATTTTCAGTAAGCACAGAGAAACTTTCCTTTTTCAGCAGAATGTGAACAAGTGTAAAACCTTCTCTTCTCAGTTTTTCATAAAGAATGTGAGCAGTAAGATAGATACAAAAGATAGATTACTTTATTAATCCCAGAGGGGAAATTTAAAATGTCAAAGCAGCAATACATGGCACAAAGACAACAAACATATAAATCACAAAAAATACCTAAGAATACATAGAAACACACCCTCCCACCCTCAGCATTGCTAAAAGGCACAATAAATACATAGGTAAAAGTGCATGTAAAATAGTTGGGTTAAGGGTGCATTATGTGAGTGAGGCATCGTATTGCAGTGGGTAGGAAGGATCTTTTGTAGCGTTCTCTTGAGCAGCGGGGGAGTTTGAATCTTTTGCTGTATGAGCTATTGAGATTATCCAGTGTTTTATGGAGGGGATGGGTGGTATTGTCCTGGATCTTGAGGAATTTTGTTTCAGTAAGTTAAGATGTATCTTTATCAATTCCCCTTGGGAAAAGTTCAAATTGACACAAGCAGTACAAAAAAAATAGCAGCGTAAGGGTGAAAGTGATAAAATAAATAAAATACTATATACAGTAAACAATATCTGTGTAAATTAGATCTGCAATATATAAATGTGCAATATGCAGAAATTCCTGAGATTATATACATGTGTGCAATGTTCCTGGGATTAACATAGTAAGTACAGCATCAGTCTTTTTTAGTGGGAGTGGCAGGTACTGGGAGCTGTGGTGTTGTGCAGCTCAGGTTAATCTTCCACTAATATGAAGGCTCTAAAAACTGTTAATGGGTGTATTTTTTTAATGTCTTCATTTAACTTTATTCTTATTTATTTTACCCTATGTATTCAGTCCCATACAATATTCAATTTACACAGGTGTGACTTTGAAAGTTGAAGCTTACACTCAATGGACTTTACACAGAACATGGAGACATCTTGTGTCCAGCAGTTAAACTATTGGTAATTAAATATATTTGCATACTCATATATCCTGGATTGTTTTTAAATTAGGGAGAAGGGGGAGATGCCAATATATGGACTTTAACAAGATAATTGAACTTCTCATGTGGAAAAAAAACATGAGACTGTAATTATTATTCAAAGTACAGCATTTTATATACAACTTAAAACATGACTGTTACTCAAAATATGCCACTATACTCAAAAATGTTTTATTTTACAGTATATTTAGACTGTATATCTGCTGAAATCAGACTGGACATGATGCATTATTTTGTTCCCACCCGCATTCCTTGAAGACCCGCCCCCCCACTGCCCCTGATTGGCTACTACTCGTTGCCTCCGTTAGTGAGCCAATCAGAGGCTGCATAGGGGCGGGTCTTCGCAGAATGCGGATGTGACAGTACTCACTGTTTAGGAAGTGTGGAGATAATTGAACGACAGACGCGTTAGTAAACCCTGCCAAACTTTTTTTTTTTTTAGCGTATAAGCCTTACGAGTACACGAACAGATCACTTTAATATGATTTTACAAGTTTTCAGGGACGTGACTCCTGTCATCACGAGCGGGATTCTCACTGTGATCCTCCTATCATGCGCAATGTTTGGTCTCCAGACTTATTTCAACTTCACCCAGGGGCTTTTTAGCGTTGGTTCAAGTGTTTTTGTACATGGACACCTTCACAGGCTCTTAACGTACCCTATTTACCACAGGTCACTGGCTCAGCTCTTCCTGAGCATCATAACGCTGGTGTTTCTCAGCAGCAGTCTGGAGAAAGGTGTCGGCACGGTGCGTTTCCTGTTCCTGTTCATCGTGCTGTCCACCACCACCGGCGTGTTTTACGCCTTCCTGGATCTCCTGCAGGATGTAAGCAGCCAGAAGCACACCGAGGGGCTGGTTCCTGTTGCCCTTGCCTGTGTGGCCTTAACTACCATGCACACAAAAATGACTAAAGGCTTCCTGTGTGGGGTCAGTTTCCCCACCATGGCCCTCCCCTGGGTGTTCCTCATCATCACCACTGCTCTCATCCCTGACTGTGTGCTCCTCTGTAATGTCATCGCCATCCTGATTGGGTGGTTTTATGGTAAAGGATGGTTCTCCCGTGTGGACATGTCTGAGGCCAGGGCTGTCGTCCTGGAGAGGATCATACCCTTCAGGTTGTTGAGGAGCATCTGTCCTGTGATGTTTGTCCCTGCTTCCACAGAGGAGAGGAGGAAGACCCTCCTTCCAGAAATCAATCCGACCCCCGGGTCCTACCCGGTTCAGGCTTACGCTCCACTGTCCAGCATTAACACCACTGATACCACTAAGATGTATGAAGGCTGGCCGAGCTCACCCAGTGCCCTGTCCAGTCCCACACCATCTGTCATTCCTCATGGCTCCACACACAGCTCTGGGACGAGTCATGGACAGAGTTTTGACCAAACCTGCAACCACAACCATTTCTCTCACAGTCATGATCAACTATAGTTATATTTGTTTATTGGCTTTACAGATAAGTCATATTCTATTAATAGTGCTTTATTTTCCACAAAAAGTGATGGGATCTTTTTTCATTGAATTGTGTGGACTACATTGTGTAGTCTCTGTCTGCCTGTATAAAATTATATTTTTCTGAATGTTTTAATGCTACGGGTAACTTGTGTTCTTAAACTTAAAAATGTACTCCATGTGTTTTATATAATTTTTACAAATAAATATATAAAACAAAGTATCCAGAAACTTGTGTTCACACATGAAAACCCCTGATTTGTGTGAACATCCTGTCCTGTCTTCAGGCCAGATGCAGGATAACATATGTTTATTTCAACTTTAAAAGAAATTGTGATTCTCTGCACACAGGATTTTTTTTATTTGACTAGAAAAACCCAACATTTAGACCCCACCATATCTTCAACTCTGATTATTGATAATGTGCCTTAAAGGTCATATTGTGAGAATTTTTTGTTTGATCGCTTGACAATGATACCAGCAGGATGAAGCATTGCTCTGCACACATACTATGTCTTGTTTGCTATTTGCCTCATGAAGATCTAGTATAGTTGAAACACTGACTTTGAATTATGGACCAATAAGATTTGAATTATTTTTCCCCTTCAAATTCTTTATGGTATCAGTTTGTCACCTCTAAATCTAGTTGGCATACATGCCCCTAAAACCAAAACTTTAATTTGAGATGAACATAAAATATCTATTCCACAAAAATCTCAGCGCTCATCCAGATACCAGTTTAGTTTTACTTATCAATTATTAGATATGACAAAAAGAGTTAATCTTTTTAATAACCCATGTTAAATATTTTTTGCTTGTGCAAAAATTATCTTGTGTGCTTTGATGGAAGTACAATACTGGCTTCAATATTAAGTTTCCCCACGGTAATCATACTTTTTGAAATCAAATTGAACCCTTCTTAATTTAATATCTTTTCCACAGCAGAACAAATGCACAATAGGGCTGAGCTTCATGTTTGAAATCAATTTGACAGTATTAGTCGGGACATTTTTCTGGATATTGTTGTTTCTCCTTTGAAAAAACGGAGTGAATTTTTACTCCTGCCCTTTGACTCGGCAGTCAGTTATCCTGCTAGCTAGTTGACTGGAGGGAACATGATGCAGACGAAACCACACTGACTCATGTGAAAAAGCTGCTGTCTGCTGTGTCTACTGAGGGAAATGCCAAAACTAAACTCACCAAACTAGTACAAGTGTGACAACGTTACATCTCTCATTGCTAACATGACTGTAAAGGATATGCTCAGCGTTGTTTGTGACAGGGAGAAAAAATATCCATGCTGTCATATTTTAAGGGGTCTGTATGCCTGTAAGATTTTTTAAATATATTTCAGTAATGAAATGAAGACGGGTTATCATTTAAATGAATACAAGTTTGCACAATTAAAGCTGTTGTTTGTTATGAATATTGAAAGCTATTTTTGGCTCATTATCTATTTAGCCCCTGTGAATGTCGGCATGCAGCGATTATTCGATTAGTCGTCGGTTATACCCACCGACTAGTCGACCCGGAAAAAATGGGCCCATGCACATCCCTAGTTAAGACAGATAAACATTACAGTATCTATCTACCTTTAATTCACTTTAGCAGTCCATTAACTCCTCTTACCTTGGTGAGAGCATGTGGTGGCCTGGGGAGAACTAATCGTAACATTACCAGAAAAAAGAAAAGAAAGTGTCTCTTGCAACTAGGCATCACCTCAAAACTGAAGACTCACCGTAATTAAAAGTAAGACATTTTAAGACATTTTATTAATGTAAATTCCTAAAATCTAATCAAACTTTTTAAAGGGTCCCTTGTAATGAATGTTTTGACAGGTTAGTCCAAATTCAACTCACTGTCACTGCACAAAAAAGAGTTTTAATTCTTAAGCAATTTGGTTTAATTCACTCACTTTCAACAACACAATCATCAGAAACTCACATGATCTCATGACACCTGAAACTAAGTCACACTGGAGAAAAATGGCCACTGAGCAGCTACCTGTACTGAGATGACAGTGATGTCAGAGCACTGATTACATCTCACGATCAAATAAAGGACTCATTCTTCCCAAGAGTCTCCATAGATGTTCTTCTTCTTCCCTGTAACATAACAAATAGAGATAAAAGAGAGAGGGAAAAAGTCTTAATTAATTATGTAATTAATTAGATTAACTAAAAAACTGGTGTACGTGCATATGTAACTTTTCCCGAAACTGAAAAGTGTTTTAAATATGCCAACTTACCCTCATTTTTGGGTCTTTCTGATCCCTTCTCAGGTGAAGGTTTGAGCAGAGTCTCAGCCCTCTGTGTGAGTGTAACCTCGTAGTTCTCTCGGTTTTTGAGCCTCAGGTCCTCATAGAGGATGGCCTTTCTCCTGGGCTCCTCCTCTTCCATATACGACTCAACTGAAGGTGATGGGAGAAACAACAGAGAAACGAGTTATCATCTACACCAAAATCCAGCTCCTTAAGGGACAGATTTTGGTGACATTCTGAAGAACTTGTATACTTTCATCACATTATTAAAAAAAGCCACATATTGAAGAACATAGTCATATACATGATTGTTACATAATGAGTTTGGACACTGAAATCTATAATTGTGTGTTCTTTTCACCTTATTTTTCAGTTTCTATGTTGAACACACACAAAAGCATTGGCGATTGCTTGAAAAAACATTTAACAAATACATCAAAAGCTTTCAATGTGAACAGATTTGGCTCAATGGAATTACTGTTCAACAAACGCTCATCACAGGATTGATTTGCTAGTTAATTAATGTCAGTGGGCCCAAGATACTTCAGGCTTTACATGATTTCACACACACAAAAATGTCATTACTGTGTTTTTGTAAGCCTATATGGTTCTCTGTGTGGTACCTGGAGCATTGAAGTCATCTGTTTTTTTCATCTGTGCAGGTAGCTCTGGATTATACCCAAAACCATGTTCTTTGGTTTGTGTGGGTGTCTGGACAGGAGCTTCTGCTGACTGAAACATGGTGTCAAATGACTGGCTGTTAGGGTCACTCATCTCTGATTGAGGACCTCTGGAACTGTGAAAGAGAAGAGAAAAAAAATGGTAAAAAAATATTTAGAGTATTGGAAAAATAAGAATATCTAAGAGAAAATGCTGTAAAAACATATAACAACATGGTTTAATGAGGGTGAAATGTGGTGTGTGTACTCACAACGGTGGAGGCAGTCCTGTCCTCTGTCTGAGGGCCTCTCCCAGAGGGGAGTTCTCCAACCTCTTGAACTTCTCCTGGCACGTCTTCATATATGACATCTTCCCAGCCACGTAGCCACAGATGCCAGCAACTGGAGAGACAAGCATAGTTCATGTGAGAAATTTGAAACATCAATTTAAAAAAAAAATGTAATACTTCAGCATAGATATTTTGCACTTTCATATATTTAATTTCAACTAGGGGCACGTGACATAACTGAGAAAAGTATTGTTACTAATGTGAATATGATGCTGTAGCTAAACACGTATCAGCACTGACTGATATTTTCACACAGCTACCGTAAGACGGCCTTTAAAACAATGTCCACACTCAACATGCACTCAGCTGAAACTTTATTAGATCTATCTGGTTAAAACTTATGCTGTCTAATTCAACAACCCTGCAATAAATCTTACATTAATGAAGATTATAATGTTAAGAGTTGAAACTGTTTAGAATAGTGATGGCTCAACTTCATGTAGTTTGTGGTTCTGTTAAATTGTTGAGCGTTACACTGTGAGGTCTTTTCTTAATGACATTTTGCCACTGAGTATGTATTTCCAGCTCTAACGTTCAGGAACTTACAGGCCAGTTTGGGTAGAGATCCATACCTTGGAGATGCAGATAGAGTCCCTATAAATTGAAACATAAGGATTAATTTCAAATTCACTTTATGCTTATTTTATAGATATTTTGCTGATTTCTCTACATTGTGGATGACATTACCTCTAGCAACAAGGGCTTGAGTGATGGCCATGCTCACCACAGAGAAGGGCACCGCTGTGAGGGAAGCTTATTGATGTCAGACTCGATACAAACATTTAGTGGTACATTACATGACAATCAATGTACATACTGTTGTGATCAATACAATGTATTTGGCAAAGGAAGAACAATCTTTCCTTGATTTACAATGATAGGTTCACAATTTTTTAAGTGAGTCTTAAAACAACACTCAAATGTCCATATTCCTTGCTGTTATTATTCCTGCTGTTCATACTGGATATTAAGAGATCCCCTTCAAATGTGCTTTTAATGTAAGTGAAAGATTCCAAAATCCACCATGTGTTCACACTATGGAGTTTGTGCAAAATATATTTGAAAGTATGAGGCTTCAGCAATCTGAGTTAGTCATATGAAGTGACACATTTACAGTCTTTTTAGCATCAAATTCCCTTTTTGTGTTTCATCGGACAGCGTTTCCGTGTTGAGCTGCAGTGGAATAAGCTTCACATTAGCTTCAGATAAACTTTTAAATATAATTTTGCACAGAGGGAAGACTGTGGATTTGTACACCATCACTTACAATGTAAGTGCATTATGAATGGATCCTCTATTGGTCCTCTAGTGGAACAAGAGGAGTGATTACAGCAAGAAAAACAGGTGTCAGTGTTCATTTGGGCTCCAGGATGTTGTGTCAAGACAGACTTGAAGAATTATGAACCCGTCCTTTAACTTAAATGTTGGTCTGACCTGTGTGTGCAAGACAGAAACTTACACCGGAACCAAAAGCTCTCGTGGTTGCACTCTTTGAACACCCTCCTCTCCTCCTCTGTGGGGATGTAGTCCATGCCCATTGGCGCCTGCACATTAAAACACCGACAACACAGCCTTAACTTTAAATCCCTTATTTAACTGGCACCGCACTTGTTGGCGAGCCACGCTCCCACTTTACAGACAAACTATGTATATTTTAAACAGCAATAAAAGCGGTACGTATCTTCCTCTAAAAGTAAATTAACGTTAAAGCAGCTAGCACGTTTTTAGCACCTAGGTGGATACTGCGTGTTTATTGGGGTATTTACCGGCGGTCCGCCGCGCTGCCGCTCCTCATTAAAACCCGCGGTGGGGGATGACATCTTGACGATAATGTCAGTAATAACTGAAGCTTTCAAAACATCTGAGAGGATAAAGTGAGAGCCCCTCAGCAGACTGACTTCTGTAGTGGTTGGTACAATGTCATTGATGACGCTGACGTAACCCGGAAATAAAGCGTGTTTTTACAAACCTTTATTTAAACGTTTGAAAAGTTTTTTTACACACTTAAATGGCACAGTACAGTGTTTTTTTTTTTTTAAAAGATTGACAAAAACAATAACAAAACTGTTTATATGTACACAACGTACAAAATCTGATACGTTATGTAGACATATAACAACTAAAATAAATAAATATATATATATGAAAAGAAAATGCACACCAATCAACGCTAGGGGGAATGGGGATCTATATAAAGATTTTTAACATAGCACAATATGTTAGATCTTTAATTGCTTTTGGTTTTAGGGAGAATTGAATTGAATGAATGTATTGTTTGATCTCATTGCTAAATGCAATAAAGCATGTTTACCTCAAGTCTAATTGAGTTACATGACACCTATAGATTTTAGAGTGGAGGGTCATTCAATTTGCAGTCTGCATTATTTAGTTTAGTTTGTAAAATATTTAATGATTTGCAAAGAGAAAGCACTGATGGGACCATGCTTGTTACACTTTTTCGCTTGTAAACCCTGGTGTAATTACATTAGCCTGCATTTAAAAATACCATTAGCCTACTGACTAAGTTTCGGCTCAGTTGTGCAAGATTTCCTTCTTTTGTTCATACGTCAGTCTTTGCCCATATCTTTACTTTCTTCCCCTTGTCTTATTTCCAGCAGGGTCCAGTGTTATTCCTTGCATCAGCTGTTTCTTCCTGCCCTTGGCAACAAGAGTCAGCAATGATAGATCTGCTCTGTCTGTTTAGGGGACTCAGCATCACCTCCTGGAACACCCTGGACTGCCTGACCGTCAAGCGCTACCCATCTGATAAGCGGTAGGCAAACAGGCTATGAAATCTCCTCAACACTGTGAAGGCAGGGTCAGTGGTGATAAATGACGTGTTAAATTATGTCATAACTGTTGCCCCATCATGATTGGTTGGCTTACTTGGATGGGTGACGACATTGAAAAAAAATCAGTGGTAGTGCTTGTGATGTACAGCATTTAGCTGACTTAATGCCATCTAATGTCTTTAGTAGTAGTTTATGTATATCTTACTGTGATTTATTCATTGAAATGGAGCCTGATATAGGTGGGATATAGGTGCAAAAATAGAGAAACTTCCCATCAGTCTTTCACAGTAAGCAAATGTCTGTATCTGTCCCAAGTGAAAGATGAATGTATTGTTGTTACTATGTTACTCGATTTCTTTTCTCATTTGGTTATTTTATTCCTACCTAAAACATGAACAAGCAACAGACAAGGAACTGACTCTCTTTATATGTCCCCTTTCTTTCCTCAGAACCACAGCATTTGTCTTCCTCATTGACCTCTGTAAATGAGCAGTTATGTTAGGCATAAGTATTTTCAACTCCTTCTCTGGTATCACCGAGGCTGTGCCCATCCTCTTTGCCTCTGGGGTGTTGGCCGCTGGAAGTTTTTTGACCCTCAGACTACCAGATACGTGGGGTCAGATGCTGCAATAATGTGGCGCCCACAACTTTCAAAGGAAGTAGAATAGTTTCCCCCACACTGTGAACGAACAGCTCAAAATCCCTCCAAATTCTAACCTCTAACCCCTACCTCTCAATAACAGAGTAGACTTTTTTCACATAACACAATGCAGAAGATTCACACAGATCTGCTGAGCTGTAAATATTTGGTTCTGGTCATTATTTGATCCTTCCATGAAATAAAGATGAGTGGGGCGCTGATGAACCATGAATAAACCTTTGGCTGATTTGGACATATAATTGATGTTTGCTCAGAATTGGTTTCAGTGACAATGTAAGGTAAATATAATGGATGAGAACTGAATGCTAAATGCACATGCACATGCACTTTACACTTTAAGTAAATCAAGCACTGAATTATGCTGCTCTTGTGTAATCTGTGTTGCTCTTATTTTTTTTTATGTCTTGTTTTTGTTTAGTGTTTAAATGTCTCTTTTATTTTGTTCCTTTTCTTTTTATGAGTGACTGTTCACAGTGTGACTGCCTGTTGTTTGAACATCATGAATCTGGAGAACGGTATCTCGCTTCTGTACATGCCGATGGGGGGTGTGATGGAAGTGACAATAAACTGAACTGAACTGAACTGAGCTGTGTAATGTTAACATGTTCAGTGGGGACTTGATTTCACTGGAATATTACAGTACATTTAGATTCAGCACTCCCAATATTTGGACATCCACACTAATAGATCTGTGAGGCTGTGCCCAGAGACAGCGGTGCTTTTATGTAAGCGCTAACATATTGCACTAATGTTTAGCAGGAAATATGTACCCATTTACGTAATGCAGGTCAGATTGTGATGAAAACTGCCCCCTTTTTTATTTTTTATTTTGTTTAAAAATAAAAACTACAACAAATTAGACAAAAAATAATCAGCAACAGTATCATTTATGTATTTAATGCAATAAATGAACTCAATAGTTGCAGCCCAGACATGTAAAGCAATGGATGTCTGAAATCATTGGGAAAAAGTGTTAAACATGGTTAGCTCTAATGTAAATAATGTGATTTGTACTAAATGAGCAACAAAAACACTGGCACTGGTCATTTATTTTCCTTTATTTATTTAAAATAAAAATAGACATTAAAAAAAAAACTCTGAACCTTTTGTTGAAGTAAAGCTAAATGCAGGTCCACATACACAAATCCATGACTGGTGTCAGATGAAAACCTTGCTTTTACTGACACTGCTGGATATGCAGGTAGTCACCATCATGTTTCCTCCTGCTATTGTCAATTTTCCTGATGAGGGGTTCAACAACAACAACAACAACAACAACAACAACAACAACAACAACAACAACAACAACAACAACAACAACAACAACAACAGTGTAAACGTTTAATATCTTCTGGTGTGTTTAAGAGTTTTAGATTTAGAAGCAAGTTTTTGATTTTTAGACTTCACAGAAAACTGTGAAACAAACTTAGTGGGGAGATAGAAATCAATATTTCTTTGTGCAACTGCAGACAGCGGTGTAACATCAGTTACTACACAAGTTGATGTGGAAATGCAGGTTATACCTGTGTGAACATCCGTACTTGTTCAGGGACTGCTGTGGTAACTTTCCCCCTCAGCTGACACAGTTCAAGATGCATCAGAGCTCTTCCAGGGGTTGTAAACATGAACTCAAAGTGCTGAGCCATAGCTCTTAGTGGCATGTGTGCCCAAAATACTAAAAGCCACACAGAAAAACACCGTATTTAAGATAATATTTAATCTAATTACCAGCAATACTTTTCTCTTTTCTCATCACAAGTTTTGATTTATGGTTGTTAAAGTATTACATTAATATTAATTAAATCATTCCTCTCAGCACTTTGGATTGAAAGTAACACTGTGCAGCTTTCTTTATTGATCTTGCATTGCTTTTAAAATGGCTAGTATATTATATAGCATAGTATTGGATTTGATGAAATTGCCTATAAATGTTTTCAGAGTTACCCCATGGACAGACAACAGCATGTAGCTAATAAGACTGTTAAACCTGATTTTTTTCAAATAGCAAACAATGTCTCACAAAGATCAGTCCTGGAATGATATTGTTTCTGCTTTAACTGGATGGAGTATATATCATTATTTAGATGACACTGTCTTGTATTACATTTTGGATGCCGTATATTCTGCTGTAAAATCTCTTCAATGGTGCTGTGCTGATTTAGAAGTTGCACTCAATAACCATGAGTTAGCTGTAAATGCAGATACAACTAAATTCATGTTTTTCACCAGAAACATGTTGATGACATTGTTTATGATAATTTCATCATCTCTTCTAAGAATAGTAAAAATATTGAAAGAGTCACAGAGTACATGTGTTGTAATATGGATTGATGGGAAGGTATCTCTCTAATCAACAGATATCATCTGACTAGACTGGTGAGCGAATTAAACCAAAATATTGGTTTATTGTATCGGAATAAAACATGTTTTCCTCTTAATTTTAGAAGGACATTTATTGAAGCACATTTTTTATTAGCCCTGGATCATGGTGACATTTTATACAGCACTAATAATTTAATACTGTTGATAGTTATGATACTAATCAATGTGAGCTGTTATGCCCTCTCTCTCTGTACGGCATGATAGACACTGGGTTTTATATATTTATAAAGCCCCTATTGTTTTTTTGTTGTTGTTTTTTACCTGTTTGTATCACCTTGTTGCTGTTTTTTTTAATGTGGGTCCTTATCGAACATGCCCGATTTTTCTTACTGTGCACCTACAACCTGGGATAGTATGCAGACCAATCTAAAGCTTGCCTCCTTTTTATTGTGAGGACATTTTAAATGTTCAATTTCATCCTATTTTACTTCCAGCTGTTCTTGTTTTATTGACTTGTTTGTATTATGTTGTAGTGTGTTGGGGATAGGTGAGTGGAGTTACCAGCATGCCTTGAGACAATGTGTAACAGACACAAGTTAAGATAGAATGTGTCCTAAATCACCAAGGATGTTATCTGATACACAGTGGTTAGAGCTACTTTTCTTCACTAACTCTACAGTGGTTCTAGTAATTACAGTTTGCCATTATGTGCAGCTATGTGCACAGTTACTCCCTCTGGTATAAGTGTAATGGAGCATTAGCAGTGTTGAAAGTGTGTGCTGTTAATAATAAACAGCATTCTCTCATAGCAGAGTGGCGTAAGGGGCACAGGGGCTGCTACAAAATTTGAAAATATTCCTCTGCTTGAGTTTTGTCACTGCAAAACCTTAGCTTGCTACATTGTATTAACTGTTCTATTTGCTCCTAGATCATTATTTTAATTATTTTAACTTTTTAAAAAATCATTTTTATTGTACATTCCTTAAAGAAAAAGAATGTTTCACTGAAGAACTGAAAAACTGTGAGCAAGTGTACCGAAGGGTACTGTACTTTTTGAAAGGCAATGCTTCAAACAATAATATTGATTTCATTTAAGGTTCTTCTGTTCACTTTGTATGAAGTTAATGAATGAATAAAAACTATTTATGACATTATTATAAAAAAAATATACTTTCTATTAGCAGTCTCTAAGCAGATTGATGTCGATGAATTAAAATAAACAGTTAAGCAATTTAAAAGCAGACAAAACATTAAAACACTAAAACTATAGAAGGATGGCAGCACAAATTAAGCATTATAAGAATAACTTTATAACAAAATCATTCATCAAGAACTTAAAAATTTTTCACTGAGACAAAAATATTATAAATTAGTTTTTTTGTATCAGATTATCAAATCGCTGCCAAAATCAAATTAAAATGGTACAATGTTGCAATAACATTGCATGATGCCTAGGTGATGCCATTGCACACCATTTCATACAATGAAGACTTTTATTGCCTCATATACTGTATGAAGTTACATATAGTAAATGTTGCATTTGTAATCAAAATTTAGTTTAAGATGAGGATTCAACATGAGTGTCTTTTTATTCAGATTATGTCCAGAGAGGAAGAGAAAGAGGGAATAGGAAGGGTGGCCTATCAATAGGCTACCATTTATTGATAAACCTAATATAGAGGTGTAATTTTTCCTTTGTTGTCCCAGTTATCATCCATTCAGTTCTACTGGTAACATGACATGACAAGAGAGGCCAGACTAAAAGTAATTTGTGTCTAATCTATACATTAACGAGAGAAAGAAACATCCCTTTCCCAATGAAAACTGTGTGAGTGTTAGCAAGGGACAAGCAAGACAAAGCCTTAGCATGCATGGATCTCCTTTGCAGGGTTAAAGTTCATTTTTATCCTAAGGTCACACTGAGGCTTTTGAGGGGCATAGAAGGGCATCCAGGATGATCAATAGAGCAGTTTGGTCACCGTTGGGCACTTTGGCCTCTAAATGTCCAAACTGGCATTATTTGGATAAACTGACCACATATTTGGGATCTACATGGTTGGTACTTAAGTGGAACCAGTTTTCATGGCCGAGAGCCAGTTCTTTGGCTGTTGAAACATGAAGAACCGATTAGAAAATTAGGCTCCAAACTGGCCCCCATCCACCTTGGTTGAAAAGGGGTAAACTACCTCTTTGATGTGCTAGGTTTGGCTAAAATCAGAAAATTATATGCTGAGCAACATTTACATTAACGTCAAAACTTCAGTGTTGATTAATGTGCACTGCCTCCTATAAATAAAACAACAACCAAATAGGAAGTGGATCCTGGATCCTTCTTAAAGAGATACAGGTTTCCAAAAACTCAACAGGACTCAACTGCAACAGGTTTCAGTTTTTGTTTATTCCATGTCCAATACATTATAAATGGCCTCTTCATTCCTCACACAGTTTAGCACTTCACTTTTAGTTGGCCTAATCCTGTTTCAATTGATCTAAAATAAAAGCCTTAATAACAAGAGCATTCATTCTTTTTACTGCTGAAAGCTAAGGCTTCTGTTTTTCACGTCATTATGTTATAAGCTTGTGTCACATGTTGATCGTAATGACATGATAGATGAAACAGAAACTTTCAAAATACCTTTGCACTCTGCTCAACTATAGTACTGTGCATATTTCAAATAATCTATGAAGTGTTAAAAATATTTTTGTTCATGTTTTACTTTCAGACTTATTTTGGATCAATAGGTTTTGCGTGTTTATTTAGTAAAATGCAATGAAAAAGCATGTTTGATTTTTAATTTTTTTTAATTTACTCTTATCAATTACTATCGTTTCTTGAGTATTAACCTAGGCATCAGCGGATAATTTTCGGTTGCAGAGTTTAAAGGGTTTTTACATGCATCCATATTGTGAGAATTGTGTGTATAGCACTCACAATGTCTTTTATTGCTTTGCTCTGTTTTTAATGTGTTATGCTCTCATGGTTTTGTGCTTTTATGCTTCCAAAAAGAATTTGGTCTTGTGGGACAACAAAGATCTGAACAGAGCTGAAGTGAAATGAGGGCACTTCAGAGAGTAAACAGAGAGAGATAGACGCCATCAAAAAGGATGATGGTTCTCTTGTCCTCACTTAACACTGTCAGGTCAGTCAGTACAACTTCAATGGAAATTCAATGCACCAGTGCGGTCCAGGCTGGCTTGTCTCCTCTGAGTTCTCTCTTAGTTATAGTTTTACAGGCCTAAACTTGGGTCATTGGTATTTTGAAGTATTGACCAATTGGTAGCTGTATTAAGAAAATCAATAGATTGCTGCAGAAGATCTCTATGTGCCAAAAATAGAACATATCCCCCCACACACAAGCAAAAACTAAACTGTGTTACATTTCAATGTGTGCTCAGTGTGCCCTAACCACACCCTTCACACCCTTTACCCCTGATACCCCCCTTACTCCCCCTCCCATACTCCCACGTGGCCTATCTGATAGTGAGATAAACCTTTGCCAGCTGCAGCTATCATCACTCTGAGGACTGTAACAGTACTGTTTTTGTTATAAGTATGGGCAGTAAAGGCATTTCTCTATTTTACATGGATGGACACTTTGGCAGATCCGGTAGCAAATCAAACTAACAATTTTATCTCGTGAATATGAGATGCAGAACCAGTAAGGTGTAGTGGTAAGGTGGATAGACTGATAACCTATCAGCTAAAATGTGAGCTGGATTGCAACACAACTTTCAAAGTTTACAGGTAAGAGAAATCAAGGTTTGAAAGGTGTGTTCCTCTTATCTATGAGGTAGAAATGTTCTTAGTGACGTAAAGACTGCACATCATTATTTCCGCTGCCCTCCACGGATCCTCCACTCTACCTGCACAGAGGCAGCATTTCTAAACCTAAGGGCCCAGGTGAGGTCAGCACACACGAAGCATGGACTCACTACGCCTGCCACAGGTAAGGACAAGAATGGCTTCTATTAATCTGCATGCTCACCTGAAAACTTTGCAATACCAGTATATTAATTGAACTAAAAGGGAAAGATGTTTCAAGCTTACGTAAAACTAAAAACAAAAACATTCATTTTTGAATGCATTCAAATAGCGCCGTTGTAACACTTTTAAAATATTGTTTTAGCTGGTCGCTTTCCTTCTGTGTCATACTGTTGAATGGAATTTTACTGCAGCTTGCCCATGTGACTGTGATCAATATTTTTGCATGTGGGGGAAAGTGTGTGTGGGCACGTGCAATATTTCTGAACCTAATGCCCTGATAATGAGGCTTTCAAGGAACTGGATTGCTTTAAAATTCAATGACATTATATGATGCAAGTCACCATTATGATGTGAAGTCAGCTGTTTAGGCTGGCATTTTGACTTTATTTTTTAGTAAGCGTTTCATTTCAGAATGGGAAAACTACACTGAGACATCATAACCTTTACTTGCAAAACAGTAATTAGATAAAATCCTCTATAACCTTTGAATATCTACTATTGAAATTAAGAAGAAAAAAATGTTCTAAAATAAATAAATATTAATATTTTGGATTACTATTCTTCATATCAAGTACTTCCTTTTTTCAGCCAGCGGCTCCCCAACACAAATCCAAAGAAGATGAGAGTCATGGAAATGACAGCAAAGGTACTCTTTATACTGTATGAGATGCAACAGAAAGATAATGACAATAAACATAATTTACTATATTAAGTTTCTTTGTCTGAATAGACGTCAATGCGAGCCCTGCACATTCCACTGTGGGTTTGATTGAAAGGGAGCAGGAGGAAACAGACCCATGGGATCTACCAGAGATGAAGGACACAGGGGTTCCATGGTCAGGTGAAGACTTTTAATAAATCATTATAACATCAAGTACTGCTCTATACTGTCCTGTATTTTAAAGGACAGGTTCAGAATTTTTCAAGTCTCTCTTAAAATGATAGTCAGGGAGCACCCTGGTAGCTGGATGTTCATTGCGCATGTCTGATTTGATTCCAGCCAGGGACCTCTCTGTCCCCATGATTGCTGTCTGCACCTTTGTGCCTCAGTTTGTCTTGCCATAATCACTTTATCTGTTCATACTGGTCATTAGAAGATCCCTTCATACTGCACTTACACTGTTAATGATGGGGGCAAAAATACACCATCCTCCTTCTGTTAATCTAAAGCCAATATGAAGTTTCAGTCATCCAAATGACTCAAATCAAGTAGATATCTTTCAATGTCCTTGTGCTAAAGTTCCTTTTTTTGTTACTATACTTATTACTATACCATAGCACAACAGGGAAACACTGTCTGAGGAAACACAAAGAGGGACTTTGATGCTAAAAAGACGGTAAATGTGGCAGATATCCACTTGATATGAGTAACTTAGACTGCTGAATAATATAAGATATAAGCTTATATCAACTTTTAAATGCATTTTTGCACAAAATGACTGTGGATACATTGTAGATTTTGTCCTCTATCACTTACATTAAAAGTGGATTTGAAAGGGATATTTTGATAACCAGTATGAATAAACAGTATGAATAGGAGGAATGATTTTAGTGAGGAAAACCCCTTTCAGTGTTTCTGTTTATCTATATATGTACATGTATGTGTGTGTCCTGATTAGATGTACCTGGCCAGTAAATAATATACTTGTATGTCAACTGATTAATTACATAGATATGATAACGTGTCCTGTCCTAACATTGTTACATAACCACAAAGATGCTGTCAAATCACTGTTTTTGTGTAGTCAAACCAGCTGAACATCACATACATGAAACTAAATTCACAGTATGCAGTAAAACAAATCTCTAGAAAATCATTCATACGATGGAGAAACTTCCTACAAATGATTGCCTTATTTACAGGACACTAATCAATTCTGCGATATCAATCTGATTAATAAGACTGCAGAGGTCATAAATACTGATTGATGTGTTGCAGCCAAGCTAGATAGCTTAGCTTGTGCCAACATAGATGGTATGTCAAAGTTAAAGGGGGGTGAGTCTGTCACTGTGGAGTGATCTCAACAAATATTGTCATTGCAACTGCCTGTAACAGTGTATCCAACTCTAATATTAAACTAAACTAAATATCTGTATTTATATATGTCTTGTTCATTGTGATGTTTGAGCTTCACTATGTAGAATGATGTATGTGCTGAGATTGACTCTAGAGGACTTTCACTTTCATCTGCTTGAAGTGGAAAGTTTCCCTTTTTTTCTTGTAGTATCTTTTTATTTCTAGCCAGTTCTACATAATTTAACCAAATAACGCGTAAAATGACAACATTTTTTGTGTTTGTCTCAGCTCTGGACACCAGAGGGAAGATGCAAAGAGTGTTGGTGTCTGTGGGGAAGTTAGTAATGTTGTTGGGTTTCCTCTACATATTCATCTGCTCCCTTGACATCCTCAGCTCAGCCTTCCAGCTCGTTGGAGGTATACATACCAACAATTTTATTACATTGTAGTAACATGCATCTTTGTTGTTTTCTCCTGTGTCTTTAATTGTTCCCTTCTTCACCTTGTCCAGGTAAAACAGCTGGCGACATCTTTCAGGACAACACAGTTCTGTCCAACCCTTTGGCTGGTCTGGTCATTGGTGTTCTGGTCACCCTTTTGGTTCAGAGCTCGTCCACTTCCTCCTCCATAGTTGTTAGCATGGTGTCCTCTGGATGTGAGTACAACGCTGCACACATAGACACACACATCCATGCACAGAATAAGTACATATGAATAATGATGATGATGCTGGAGGTGTTGAGGAGAGGGAGAAAGAGAACCGATGATGAAGGAGCACTGTGTATTTTGGCAGTGCTAACGGTCCAGCTGGCTGTTCCTATCATTATGGGCACCAACATTGGCACCTCTGTCACCAACACGCTTGTTGCCATGACGCAGGCTGGTGACCGCAGCACCTTTCGCAGGTAATCATTGTGTTTGTGTTTCTCTGATGTTCAGAAAGCCCACAAAAAAGTCTAATGAACAACATGTTCCACTGTTAATTACAAGAATGTGCAGAGATAATCTGGGAAAATGTCATCCATCACATTCTGATGATCTTTTATTGATGTAGCAATCAAGTCAATAAATTGACCTGTTTATAAAATTTCAAAATTACAGTAATTCTTTAGTCAAGAAAAAGTAGTGAGTGTGAGAACAGTGAGTCTTGCATTTAAAAAACATGTACAGTATATCCAAAATGTTTAATGAAAAACATTATTTGGATTATTTTTCATGTAAAATTGAATTCAGCTCTTTTTCTAAAAACTACAAATGATTCATGATCCTCCAGATTATCTGAAAAGTTACAAAATCACCAAATTTGGAGATAGAGTGTGTTCAATTCAATTTTACTTTGGATTTATTTATACCTTTTCACAACGCACACAGGGCTTTTGCAGGGGCCACTGTGCACGACTTCTTCAACTGGCTCTCTGTGCTGGTGCTGCTGCCTCTGGAAGTCGCAACTGGTTATTTGTATGTGATCACTAAGCTCATTATCGACTCCTTCCAAATCGAGAGTGGAGAAGCCCCTGACCTGTTAAATGTGATCACTGATGTACTCACTGAGTCAATTATAGAGGTAAGATGTCATGCTTGTAACACTGTTCTCACAAATGTCATTTTATCAGTTGGAAATCTGTCAGACTTTTGATGTCAGCTGACTGTCAGGTAGTAAGGTTGACATAATAGATAAACGGGGCATAAAACATGGTCAAAGTTGCAAAATATTAGGTGATGGCATGTAAAATGCTCCCTGTTAGTCAAAAGCCAGGCCTTTTCAGAAAACATTGTTTCCAAAGTTACCTCAACTTCTTCCTCGTGACAACATCAGATCGTTTGTGCATGACCACAAACAGCTTGTCTGTTATGTAGAGGATGAACTGAAGAGCTACATAAAGGACCAGTACACAACAAATAAAGAGTTGTTTTTGCTTTAATAGATATTTCAGTAAAGCCCAGCCCATTCCAGTAAAGAAAAAAAAAAAAACAGGAAATGTGCATGTATGTGCATGTTATATCCTCTTTAACTGGTTAATGGACAGCTGTTAGTGTTATCTATATGAGGCAATACTAATTATCACAGGAAATACTTGAAGATGATAAGATATACTGGTAGAAATATGATATGTGAACCTATGAAGCAGTATTAGACATATTTTCTGGAAAATGAATGTGGATGTTTGCAACTATTAGAACAGTGTTGTGCCTTCAAGAAATCGGCAGTCTATCAGAGAGATACCGTAAGATGTCATTATATAACATTGTTCATTACTACATATTCTGTATCTTTCTCTCCGACTTAGCTGGATCAGTCTGTTATAAATGGGATTGCCACCGGTGACCCAGAAGCCAGGAATAAGAGTCTCATCAAGAGATGGTGCCAAACCTTCACCAACACAGTAAGATCAAACATGCCAGCTATGCAACAAATAACAAATATTCAGACACATCAAGAATGATTATAATATTTATTTTCCAACTGCCACTCTTTTTCAGACCTTAATGAATGTTACAGTTCCTGGCCCAGAGAACTGCACCTCTCCTTCTCTCTGCTGGGTCGATGGCAACTACACCTACACACTGAAGAACATTTCTAAGATAGAAAACATTGCGAAATGTGAGACCAGATTTCCCAGAATTATTATTCTATTTTGTCACATTAAACAGGTTTATCTGTACTTTAACAAAATATAATTTAAATATGGATGTCATGATACCGTCTTATTTCATATGTCACAACAAGAGGGCTTAAACTAATTAAGCAGCTTAACCTGCTCTCAACTCTCAACATCATCCTAGCCTTGATGGTGGTTTTTAGTGTCTTTTCAATGTTTTGGCTTTAGAGACATTTATTTATTGTATTTACAGCGGCAAAAGACAGCAGTATACAACAAAAAACACTATGCCCTATACTATACTACCTGCTAGCACCAAGCAGTAATTAGTGAACTATTCTTGAACATAGTGGAGCATTGAGCAACACTTTGATGATAACATAAAGTGATAATACTCATAGAGTTCGTCTGCTTGCCAGTGGCAAGAAAGAAGATCTTTTCATGCGGCTTTAAAGCAAGGGATATCCAAGTCATCACCTGCTATTATCCATAATTTTGTGTGTGTTTCTGTGCGTCTTAAGGTAAGCACATCTTTGTGGATGTGAATCTGCCTGACCTGGCAGTAGGTCTGATCCTGCTGGCTCTCTCCCTACTGGTGCTCTGCTCCTGCCTGATCCTCATCGTCAAGCTGCTCAACTCAATGCTGAAGGGACAGGTGGCTACAGTCATTAAAAAGATCCTAAACACCGGTGAGCAGCTATATGCAAGTTGTGATTTTAAATTACAATATATATGATGTGATTGCACTGATTAGTAACACATGAATGCATGTCTCTGTGCTTGTCTATGTGTGTGTGTGCAGATTTCCCGTTCCCATTTGGTTGGGTGACAGGTTACATCGCCATTGTAGTCGGAGCAGGAATGACATTCATTGTACAGAGCAGCTCAGTTTTCACTTCCGCTATCACTCCACTTGTTGGTGAGGTCACTCATCTATCCATCTCCCATATTTTGTTTCATTTTAAATATCTACATACCATATTGTACTTGAAAGTCATAATAGTTCTCTGATTTTGCTGTTATGTTCTTGTATTTCTTTCTTTCTGTGAAAACCTACAGCAACAGATTGCATATTATCAACATCTGGCTCTTAAAATTAAATTACAATGTTAAATACAGTAGAGTCATCTACGGAGCACACACATTTTATTTGCTTAGTGTACTTTTTTCCTTGTATGTTATACTTAACAAAAATGTAAGTTATTAAATTCACCATATTTTCATTTGAAACCAAACTTCATTGAATGTTAATGATAAATGATGTGAATTAAACACACGAAACAGGAATTATACAGGCCATGATAGCTAGAGAGCATAAGTGTGTGAAAATGTATTTTGACTAGTATCCTGTTTGTTTGAATAGGTATTGGTGTCATCAGCATAGAAAGAGCATACCCATTGTCTCTGGGTTCAAACATTGGCACAACCACCACAGCCATCCTGGCTGCCATGGCTAGTCCTGGAGACACACTGGCTAATGCTCTACAGGTCGGTAATTCCACACAAAGGTGCACACATGACCAAATTGCCTGTTATTATTGACAGGGCATCATATTTTCGAATTACAATTTTTATATGTTAAAGAGCTCCATATCATATTTCATGAAGAGAAAAGAACAGCTGGCAAACAAAGTTTATTTTTAATTGCTCCAGATTGCCCTCGTGCACTTCCTCTTCAACATCTCTGGCATCATTCTCTGGTATCCAATCCCCTTCACTCGGATCCCAATTCGGCTGGCTAAAGGCTTGGGCGACATCACCGCCACTTACCGCTGGTTTGCTGCAGTCTACATCATCCTCTGCTTCTTCATTTTACCACTCTTCGTCTTTAGTATGTCTCTGGCTGGCTGGCAGGTACTGGTGGGTGTGGGAGTACCTCTAGTCGCCATGTTGATCCTCATTATAGTGATCAACATTCTGCAGAAAAGGAAACCTGAGTGCTTGCCTTCAGCACTGCGGTCCTGGGACTTCCTCCCTCTCTGGGCCCATTCCCTGGAACCTTGGGACAAAGTGGTCGGTGTGTGTACTGCCAAATGCTGTTGCTGCTGCAAATGCTGCCAGATTGCTGCTGACGACCAAGAACACACAGAGAAAGAGTCTGTGGAAAAGACGATCCCACACACAGCGGTGTACGATAACCCTGCAATGAGCGCAGAGAAAGAAGTAGAAAATGAGATAAAGATAGAGCTTAACATTTTGAAAATGACCCGGCTTTGAGATTTTATGCTCATATTATAGGCATGTGTGTGAGTATGCGGTTAGGATTCAAAGAAGTATCTTGGTAATGGCACAAGAACCAAACACATATGGACCAAAACTGTTAAATCTCCAAAGTATTTATTTATTTTAGATTTCCAAATGTCAATTTATGAAGGTTTAGACAGTGTACGAAAGTGCTGCTCTTTCTTCTGTGTAGTGTTAACTGTGGTGGACTTTAAATGATGAGGCTGGCAATATAAAATATTTTTGTTACTGTCAACAAATCCTCTGGAAAGACCAAAACCAATAACAAATTAGACAGTCTCTCAATACTGTCAGACTTCAATAATCTGTGTATGGCTTTAAGCTTCAAGCCCAGCCTCAAAGAGCTCACAAATACCGTAGTTTTAGTTAATGTAACTCAAACAGGAATAATACAATCATCACTTTCAATAGCAGGTTAACAAAGTTGTTGGACAACAAAGGACAACAAACGAGAGGAATAAGCCATACCAGGTTTTGGTTACACAGGAAATAGCATTTAGTACAATCATTTCTTGGTTGGTTTTGGTCTTTTAATAGGAACAATTGACACTAAGAGAAACATATAATAATCACCAGACCTATCTTTAAATATTCTAGTCTTGAACTTTAGCTCTAGTATGCTGAACAAATTGCCACTTAGATAGTCTAAGAAGAAATGATAAATTAAAAGACATTTTCCAAACATCATTATTGGATATTACCTAATGAGAAATTATGAAAATGATGAAATACAAGGGTGTAAATCTAATATTGAACAGTTATTGAAAGAAAAAAAAAAAACAGTGCCAAAAAAGTGGCTGCTGATTTGACAGACTTGGTCATATAAATGATCACCACATTTCCAGATTTCTATGAGGTTTCATCTTTTGTATTTAGATTTTTTGTTTTCTTTTTACTGTGTATAAAAGGCACTGTGACCTATTTAACACATCGTTTTAAGGTGTAAAAATTATTTTGTAATTAAGAAGGACAATTGTATTCAAGGAATATGTAGTTTGAAATTAGATGAATGTGCATCTCACTACATGTTTTTAACTTAAATGTTTGATGTTAAGTTTGAGTTGTATGTTGTGTCTGCACAATACCTAGTTGAAAATGGTTGAGAAAAAAAAATAAAATATATATCTAACTAAACTGAATTGCCAAAGTTTAACTTCAGTTCTTTCTACACATGCACAGAAGCTAGAGTCATTATTGTAAATGTACCCTCATTAGTGCAAACTTTGAAACTGACCCTATATTAATTGCTTTCCTATCAGTATTATTTCAAAATAAAGCAGGGTGGAGTCCACAAATATGATATAAGACAGAAACAGGGCTGAGATTATAGAGTTGAATGTTCAGAAACAAGTGTGGACTCTATCTCAAAAGTATCATAAACTTTATTGATATAATTACCATTATCACCATTTTTCTAATGTCTGTCTTTCACATGGTCAGATAGTTTCCTGGTTCTAGTTTCGGTCTGTTTGATTGAGTGTGTGGGACAATACAGCCACTATACTGTCACATGTCAGTAAGCCGTGTGCAAAGAACATGAGATGGATTATCAATGCGTCAATATCCGGGACGCACAACTGTGCCACAGCGCACAACACAGCAACCACGAGACACTTCCCACATGGTCAACTGATGCTCCCTTTATATAAAATGTTTCATATACACATAATGCATACAAAGACACAGTCATGTTCAGATGGCATTACAGCCTTAGCCTAACCCTATCATAAGCACTATTTGCCTAACCCTAACCTTAACATAACCCTAACTTGACCTTAACTTTAAACTAAATATTCACCCTAAAATGAATGCTTTACATTATTTGGACAATGTTTTTTGTCCCCAAAAGGGTGGCGAGTCCCCACATTTTAGTGTTTAAAAAGATTTAAGTCCCCACAACATGAGGAATACCTGGTACTCACAAACATACACACATATCCTGTAGATAGGAAAGATCTCAGGCTCTGGATTGGGTTGCCCCAGCTATTTTTAAATCCCATCACTAAAGTTTGTGTGCAAAAAAAATGGTGTAACAAAACCACATTTTTGAAAATCACTACAGCATCACAAGCTGCTCAAAAATTAAGTTTTAGGTGTGTGCCACTGCTTTGCCAGCTCTTTGTAAATGTCGCTTTGGTTAATTTATATATGAAAATGATTGATAAATATATGTTTCAATAGGATGTAAATTGGTTAGATTTTAAATTATTGTCTACAAAAATAACATACTGTAAAACACAAAACATCAAGCCAATAACTTTTCGATAAATTAGCTTAGAACATCAGCAAAGTTAGCATAATTGGACTGCATGAATACTGCAGAAACATACAACCCAGTCTTACTGCAGTTTGTGAAAAAGTCGTGAAATTTCAGTCATAGATTTGTGTATATGGTGACACATTTTACATAGATTTTGTGACACTCAAACAAATGAAGTCAAACTAATGTATTTCCATTGGAAATATATTTTGTGCCTGCACATCACAATGTTTTATGATGTGGCAATGCTGTGATTAGGGTCTAATTAGGTTTAGGCACACAAACCACATGGTTAGGGTTAGGTAAAGATCATGGTTTGGGTTAAAATGATCACTTGAATGATAAATGGTATAACTAACGTTACTTCCTTAAAGTTTTAAAGTTAACCTTTGTCGTCATGGCAACAGAAACACAACGACAAAAAAATGTCCCAACTTGTGGTTGGAGACAGGAGGTGAACAGTTGTCTCCTGCAGGGGAGCGTGTCTATGTTCCCACAACCCTATGTCCCCACATTTTAATAATAACATAAAGAATTTCACCTGTTTTTCAAGCTTTTTCATAGATGAAACAGGTTAAGGGGGGGGGGGGGGGGGGGGGGGGGGGGGCAACAACACGTTATGTGCATTAGGGAATGGCCATACCCATGCTGTGGGTACGCAGGCCTGAGAAATCATAAGGCCTAACTTGGTGGAAAATCCTTGAGGGAACATAAGGATGGGGGAACACAGGGCTGAAGGAACATAGGGCCTAAATTTGATTGGAGGCACATTTCTTAGACTTAGGGGAACATAGGGCTGTGGGAACGTAGGGCTGACCCTTCCTGGGGAAAAGTCCACCTTTTGCCACCAATCTTTTTAGCCATCCACCCAACCCGCCACCTAAAAACATGGAAATTTGTACCTCATATAGACACTCAAACATGGTGTAGGCATGACATATACTTCCAACTGAAATACATTAGTTTGAAAGTTGTGCTGAGTGTCTTCATGTCTATACACAAAAATGTATAGATTAAATGTCGTGACTATTTCACAACTACAGTAAGACTAGGTTGTTAGTTTGTGAGTATTCATGCAGTTCAATTATGTTAACCTGGTTAATGTTTTTATCTAATTTAGCAAAAAGTTATTGGCATGATGTGTTGTATTTTGTTGTGGTTTTGGCTTTTTTGTCCAGTGCTAGGTTGCGTATATGGACTATAGTCCACATTGCCTGTTTTATTATTCACTCTAAATTGGTCATAAATTAGAAAGCCAGCATTAGTCAGCATTAGCTCTGATGTAACAATAACATCACTGACACTTATCTCATAACAAGGCTGAACTTTCTGAACTCTCTCAGCGTCTATGGAGAAAATTGACAAGGTATAGTCTTTTCTATAAGTGATAAAGCAGCTGTACAGTACACACACCCACAGGTTACATGTGACAGGGTGTGTTGCATCCGGGACATCACCAGTGACACAGGGGTGCAGAGGGCACTGAGTATGTGGCTGTCTAAAGAACATGTTAATCTTATCAATTCTCATACTGCAGCAAAAATAATTTATAGCCTTGTTATTTAATTAGTCTTAAGAGAACTTTACTGTAACATTATGACATGTGTGCCCATCTACCCAGATCAAAACCAAACTACTGCTCCATCACATCAGCAGACATCCACCAACATGAATAAAAACATGAATCAAAGAAGTATACCAACGCAAACCAGGATGCTAGGATTGACATTATTTTATTAATGGATTACATTAAAAAAACAAACCAAAATGACCAAAATTTGCGTTTCACAAATTCATCAAGTTCGCTCTGTGTTGGATTCCAACAGGTATGCTTTTAAATATTTAGGTGCTTATCAACATAGATAAAGATATACATTTACATAAGATTCATTTACACAAAACAATGAGATACAATTAATGTCAGAGAACACTGTCTTGTGGAAATTAGTCTTATGTATATTTATATCAAATTGTGTAGGGTCATAGTCATTGTTGCCTGTTTTCTGCATATGTATTTAAAATGAGATGCTGAATGTGAACTTGTCAGATTCCCTTATATGTGTTCAGGTCTAACTTACAGCCTTTCTTTTCCCCTTACTGTAAGTAGCTATAAACCTCTGACAATATCTTATACTCTGTATCAGATGAGAACAGTTTACACTGTGTGAAATATTCAACCCCAATACTCCTTTCTCACTATACCTGCACTATTCTATCAAATGAAAATATTCTAGATATCTTGTGCATCATTATATACACATCTCCCTAAATGCAGCCTCTTGTATTAAGTATCTTTTGAAATTTGGAATCCACAGTAGAACATTAAATAAAGTTTTGTTGGTTTGAACAGTGGCTGGTTTGGCTGCACAGCATAAGTTTGACTGACCTATCACTTTAATATTTATCAGAGGGTAAAGTCAAGCAAGTCAAGTCATGGCGCTAAATTGTGAGGTCACATTGAGCTCAAATAAGTCATTATGAAGTCTTTACCAAATACCAAGATGAGGCATTCCGGTGAAGGTCAACTCAAATCTGTCGGAGTGACCGACACTGACATCTAGTGGTAAACATGACAACAGCACAGGATCAGAGACGTGAGGACAAGTTGTGCGGGTCGGAGCTTCTCAAGACAATGTTTAGGAATATTTAAAATGCTGATTGAGAGAGGAAGAGATCGATGTGAGATGATGATGATGATGATGCAATTTGTATGTTGCCAGTTCATGTATGAAAGATAATGCATGTTCCCAAAATGTATCAATTTAACAAACAAAATAATTTATTAGTTTCAAACCCAGAGGCAATATGTGGTTACAGACATTGCAGATATTTGAAGTGCATTTTACACACACTGTACACTATCACTACCACTATCAATACACTACCATTAAATCTACAGTACCTTTAAGAGAACATTATGATATCCAATACTTACTAGAGCCACTTCTTCTTGTTAAAGTAAGACTAAAGCATGGTATAAAAACATCAGTACATTAACATACAACACATATGTACTTGTAGCACCATTCATTGCATTATACTAAGACTTGAAGAATAATTTAAATGTGTTTGGGCTACTACAAACTTCACAGGCTTGTGTTTCCATGTGCCTCTCTCTGAAAGCCTGGAAGAGGCCTTTCCATATACATATATATTTATATAAGACCTCTATAGCCGGTCACTTGTGCAAGGATTTGTGCCTAAAATCTCCATCTACCAACACAACATGGGCTGAACCCAATTTTAACTGCTCCTTATCAGGATTCAGGGGAGCTGGTGCACTGTTCAATGACAAAATTACATGGAAAACAGTTCACGTTTGGATAACGCAAGAGTCTTGTGCTTAGAAGGGGACGGGTCCATAGTAGGCGGTGTATGCTGCAACGATACCATCGGTGTCAGCCATCTCGTCACAGGCAACGTTCAGCTCACATACCTCTCTAAGGCTGGATATAAAAGGAGAGAAAAATTGTTATTCACACGGATGTAGAAAATTGTCACTGCCCTGCTATTGTATGCTATTGTGACAGCATTTTACTACTTAGTTGGGTTTTATGCACCAGAATAAAACATAAAATGATTATGACCTTGAAAATGAGTATGAATTTCATCTTCCATATTTTGAATTTCAAACTTTGCTTGTGACTTTTGTTGTAGAGTTAAATAAATGAATTGCAGCAAAAACAAAGTACAAGCAAAACATGAGCTACTTGTATGTAACATATTGGTGCTGAAATATTCAGGTTTATAACTTTACCTTTCTAACTGAAGACGGGAGAGGTCTCCTGCTGGGGCAGCTCTTCTTCTCCTCAGGAGAACAGCAGCCAGGTCTCTCGTCACAAACACCTGAGGAGCTGTGTGGAAAAACATCACATATTAAGACTACACATTTTATTCAGCTTTCTTCTTTTACAGATATTGTAAAACTCCTAAAATCATGCAGATATTCCTTCTGGAAGCAAAAAGACAAAATGGCATACCTTCAGTACTGGCTGACTCTGATGAAGATGAGGAGGATGAAGAGGAAGAGGAAGAATCAGAGGCTGAGGAGTCAGATGCTGCCGAGTCAGACTCTGAAGAGGAGGACTCAGAGGAAGAGGATTCAGAGGAAGAGGATTCGGAGGAGGAGGACTCAGAGGAGGAGGATGAATTGGAGGCTGATGAGTCGGAGCTTGAGTTTGAGTCGGATGCTGACGAGTCTGAGGAGGAGTTCGAGTCAGATTCAGAGGACGAGACTGAATCGGACTCAGAGGAGGAAGAAGAGTCAGAGGAGTCAGAGGATGAGGAGGATGAATCAGGGGCAGCAGCGGGGTCAGCAGGGGGGTCAGCAGCGGGGTCAGCGGCGGGGTCAGCAGCAGGGTCAGCAGCAGGGTCAGCATCAGGTGCAACATCAGCAGATGTGTCAGCAGCAGGGTCCACGACGACCTCAGGTTCAAAGGCTGATAATCACAGAAAATAACACTTTATAAAAATATGTGCTTGGATTCTTTCAAATGACCTAGATTTTGAGAGCACAGTTTCTTCATGTACAACAATGATGAGATGAGCTTGTCCTTACCTCCCATGGACCAGCACACCGACAGAAGAGTGCAGATGGAGAGGAGAGTCAGAGTCTTCATGATGCCTTGGAGGTTGTGTCTCACTGTAGACAAGTTGTTGGTATCTTGACTGTTTGCTTTCTTTCGAAGGCTTGTTCTGTTTCTTTGCCCCAGTTCGAGGTCAATATATACTGTAGTCCACCTCCTAAGTCAGACCAGACCCACACATTGGCATAATCCTCTGATTGGCTGGGGAATCAAATGTCAAAGTTTCCACTTCCACTTGTCATGAAAGCTCCCATAAACACCCACGCAGGCCTGGAAATGAGTCCAAAAACTCATTCACCCGGACACAGACTTACATGGCTATAAACATTCCTGTCATTCAATTCTATGAGAGCCTGTACTGTGTGTAAACCTGTACAGGACATTAATGCCAGTCCTAAATAAACAATTAATATGAGGAGAGTAAGATTACATTTACTTTGCTCCAAAATGCACATGTATAATTGCAAATATGCACACATGTAGACAGTAATGATGTTGAAATATTTTCTATGTTAAAGAACTCAGATGACCCGTGGATAAATGTCAAATTAAATTACTGAATTGACATCTTAAAATAGTTTGTCTCTTTGGCTTTTGGGTAAACTGAACAGCATTTTTCTCATATTTCTGGATCTGGATTTTTTTAGACATTTCCCTGTCCTTTTCTGGGTCAAACCAAACTTTTTTTTATTTTTTAAAATGTATACATTTTTTTTTTTTACCATGCCTGTACATCCCCTTCAAATTCCATTCAATCCTCACCCCTCATCACTGGGGTACTAATAGGACAAAACACCCCTATAAATTCCATATTAGTAGTGCTGCTGATCTATAAAATACCCTTCAAATGTGATTGGATTTTAATCAGGGCTATCAGAGGATGTGTTGCCTTTTTAAAATCAAGGTTGCCAAATCTGCTGTTGTGCTACTATACTCCTTGCCCCAGATGTGTTTTCCCACCCCCACAAACCCCAAACTATAGCCTGAGTCGAGTACAAGCTACTAATCGAGTGACACGGTACAGCAGTGAGCCTCATTATGCGACAGAACTTAATTAGAGTGTTGCAGTGTCCCACCAGAACCACAGTCAGTCACTATTTCGAGATCCATCTCAGTCCAGGTCTTGGCCAGTTTCAGGCACGGCCATGGCTTACCAACTCCAACCAGTGGCCCGATACACAGCCTTGCTTGATGTATTTCAGCATACATTCAGCTAAATATAGGCAACCCTGATGTGTTGGGTGCACAGTGATATGCATGTGGCTTTCTGTTTGCGCGATACAGTTCAAGTGTGGACCCAGCTGTGGTTAACGATAAAAAAAAAGGTATTTGGAGTTTATAACCTGAACCTCAAGCATGTTGCCACTTAAATACTATGTAGATAAGCAAACATTTATGTATGCATATCACATGCATATATATATATATATATATATATATATATATATATATATATATATATATATGTATATCTCAAAGGCCCCAAACAGCGTAATCTAACATGCAGTGCTGCTGAAGGGTGACCTTGGTGTCCTTCGTGTTTCACAGTCTAGCGTTATTCCTGGTGTCAGGGATTTGTCTTGGAACGCGTTCCATGTAATTTCAATGTCTGGTCCATTTTTGTGGATACACTTCAGTGCACGGGGGAGGGGTGTGGGGGTGTCGAGGGGGTTAGTTCGGAGAAAACAATTGCCACAACATCCTTGAATAGGCAGGAAATACAGTGTCTAAGGCATTTCTGCTTTGGATCAGTTCCTTTTTTTTTGGTGCATCTTGGCTCTGAAATAAATATAGACAATGAGGAATGATGCTGCTCCAGGTTTACACTTTCTCTGTCCAGGAGATGCTGGAAAACATACACACAGGTGCAAATACTGATAAACCGTGGCCATTGTGTTATGACCATAGAGGTCAGATTATATCAGTGAAATATGTCCATCACCTCTGCTGCTAAGGTTTTATTTTATTCTACTCATAAATGTATTTTGGTGAAGTTGGAGGGTTCTGCTGTACTGTGAAGCGGCATTTTCTTATTTTATGAAGACTGCCTATGGAGATTTTCCCACCTTACAAATGCCAGGACTGCTTTCTTTTCTTTATTAATCACAGATTTTTTCTTGCTCTCACATAACTTTGGGACCATTAACAGGGATCATAAACATATTGCAGCTATAGAAAATTCCCTTGAGACCCTCGTAGAGACTGTGTGCAAAAGTGAACTGAAACTCAGAGCAACTTATTGTTTCATGTTTCATGTTAATAGCAGTCTAAGTTTGTGTTTTTTATAGGTTCCTAGGTTGGTATGTAATGCTGAAGTTTATTTTCTGTTTGCTAAGTGTGACTTGTGTTAAGTTATATTCATGTGAACGTTGGGTTTTTTGTTATGCACCATTTTTCCTCCAGTGTTCCCAGCCTGATTCCCCTCCACACCTGCCTTGCACCAGCGTCTTTGGCCCTGCCGAGCTGCTTGTGTCTTGCCTTCAGCCAATCAGCTCCCAGCCTGCCCTTGTGTCTTGCCACCTGTTCCTTGTTGTTTCATTAGTTCAGTGTTTATTTAAGTTCTGGTTCCTTTGTTTTGATTTGTCCTGCTTTGCCTGCATTATTGCAAATAAAGAGTTATACTTCAGCGCCTACTACTTCTGCATCCTGCAATCTGACATAGGACAACTTGTTACAATGACATGCTTAAGTATGATAAAACTAGTATATCTTGCAAATATTTGATGAAGATTTTAACTACTTCAAGTCTTTCTTTTAGGGCTAACAGATACATTTTCAGCATGTGGACACTGATGGATATTGTCCACTCTGCATCTCATAATAGAGAAAAAACCAAAGTGACTCTCTAGATGGGTTTCTGAAAGCCTGTGGGATGTGTTTGTCACAACACAAGCACCTACTATAATAAGAAAACTTCATCATTATAATGGGAGAAGTATACTTGTTATAATGAGAAAAATGTATGGTATATTTTTATCAAAAGTCGCAGTTCTGCACTGCTGTAGGAGACTCCAGGTCTCAAAATAACTAATACAACAAGGCACCCATGGTCTCAAACTAACAAACTAAACCCACTGTCAAGCACCGAAGCCCCATATTACACATATGATATGTGTTAATACAGTGCCAGTTGCAGGTGAGCATACAGATTTTTTATTTTAAACCCGTACCTCACTGTGCATGTGGCAGCTCACAACAGAAAGGACATTTCTTGTTTTTCTTAGCATACTTACCTTGCAGTGCTGACCCAACAATACTAGTAATGCATCATATCTAACATATAAAGTGGGGTCCAAAGTCTCTAATATTTTCATTTAAACATGGAAACAGTCAGAAATGTTGAGGATTCAGAAACATTTAAACAAGTTGACAAATATTTCACATTCCGCACTATTTTCAGTAACAAGGAAAAGAAAACAACCTAAATATTTTGCTTCCTACCATATAAATTAAAGACAACGTTAAGCTCAAACAACCATTTTATCCATGTCTCAATCTTAGACTTAGCCTTATTAGAGACTATTCTTACTTAGAAACCAGTTTTAGATGTTGATTTATGAGTAGCAACGTGGGACTGTAAGAGCCTACTGCTCAATTTAGCCCAACAGGACCATGAGCTCCAGCAGATTGACTTCAATCTTCAACAGTTCACTGTTTTTCTGAAGCTTCATATTAGCTTCAAATACATTTTTAATTCATTATTGTACAGAGGGAGGGCTGTGAGTTTTGTACTCTCTCATTTACATTATAAATACATTATGTAAGGGTCTCTTAAAGGTCATTATGAATAGGAGGAATGATTACAGCAAGAAAAATGTGTCAATGTTCATTTGGGAACTTCACTATTGTTTTAGGACAGACCTGCAACATTGTAAACCTGTCCTTTATTGTGTAAAACAAGTTGTTATGCCAACCAGACATAAGAATAGAGGGTAACAAATTTATAAAGGGGAAATATCTTACTTTTTTCTTGATGTTATGAAACTAAAACATGCTGTCATGTTACTTTTACCCCCAGACTCCCCATCAGTTCTTTATCCAACACCGTCTTATGTGTGGATTGTCTCAATTACAGCCGTAAACAAACTCAGATGGCAGGCAACACACACTGTATATTTCCATCTGGTCTCTGAGAAACGTCCACCTGCCAGGCTTTCCCAATCCTGCCGGATGTATCCGCTTGGCAATACAACACCACTAATTATACTGATCCTCGTCTGGGCCTTGAAATTCCCTGCTTGCTTGAGAGAATATTTTTGGGACAAGCCCAAACTTTTTCTCTCTTGATGTCTGCAGCCCATCTGTTGTTCTTCTAGGGAGCTTTTATAGCCTTTATTGCTAAACACTCTCTCTTTTATCCGTATTTAGAGCCCGTTATGTCTTTCAGTCAAGTATCATTAGATTAATTTTGAATTTTATGGCCTATTTACAAATGTGTGTGATTGTGTGGCCTCTTTGATTCCCTGACATTCCTCATTGGATGTTTTTGTGTTATTATTGTTCGTATGTTTATCCTGTGCAGATGATATTTTTCACTTTATTTACACACTTCAACGATCCAGAATGACTCATATGAGAAAGTACCACTAACTACTGCCATATATTCATGACTTCCCAGCCTGCTCTCTGTCACTCTCCCTGAGGTCAGTCTGTTGTGGTCCTGACAATACCATTAGTGGACAGACTAACAAACTCCGCCAGATCCCTGCGACTTGTGGCCAGTGACCAGTGGTTGGCGAACTAGACCGCAGACGGGCTCGCACTTGCAGCAGACAAAACATAACATACATGGATAAAGAAGTGAAGACACATGATATACACACGCACACTTTGCATTGTTTCCTTTGTGGTGGAAGACAGACATGATAGGACAAGACAAGTTCATTCACTTTACATTCAGTTTTTTTTAATTCAATTTATAGAATATTAACTAATTCACATTTGTTCCACCAGTCTCACAGCTCTGTTTTGGGCTCTGCTCCCGCTTGTTTCACCTCCTGAAAAACATTAGAGATCAATATGATGAGTGAAAGACAGCAGCAGATAAGACAGGGAATGCTAAACTAGTATCTACTTCAGTTTGTTTATTTAGCATTATCTGTTATCTGCAGGCATGATCAAATCTGCTGCGAAGCTCAAAGAAACACATACTTTATCCGTTTCAGTTACATTTGCACATTTTGAGATTTTCTTTTATTTATTCAGGCTCTGCTTCATTTCTAGTTATTATGAGCTAAGTCAAACATTTTTCTAAATGTTCTGTAATGAATGCAGAAGAAGGACAAGGACAAACACGATTTCTGCACCACATTTGTCAGATACATAAAGCTTATTTATATCTATTCAATTGGCACTCACATGAACAGTTTATACAGTTCTGTGGGGCAATATATTTACGCATGAAGCAATTTCATAAAACAAGAAATCTACAGCATCGAGAGTGTGGAATTGTTTGTAATTCTTGTGATCTTGGTGACAGTAGGTAACTGTTTGGAAGCTGTGGTGTGTCAGTAGGGTTAATGATGAAAGAAAAACTCATCTACGGGAGAAGCAGCTGTGTGGGAGGCTTGAAGGAGGCTTTGTTAAGAAGTATGGCATTGTCCTATAATTATGATGTTTCTTTTAGTGAGTCCTTGTATAGTTTTCTTTTCTTGTTTGTGCATTCAGTTGGAATTCAAGTGGACATTTTGCACCTACAATAATATAATCAGATTTCAGTCTTCTTTAGTGCTGCTGTTCAGTGATGTCTTGGCACTAAACTGCTTGTTCTGTCTGGCTGTAAGGCCTCAGACTCTGTGTCACACCCAGCTGGAGCTCTATGTGTGGTGTGACAGAGCAAATTAGTGCACACAGTGAGGTTTCCTGTCTTTTGTGTGGCACGGTGACGACAAGAAGTGCTTTTGCTATTGCTTATTGCCATTGTCCTTTCTTCCAGTGTCTCAAGTATTACGAGTGGAACAGAGTGTTCCTGTTGTGTTTTTATTATACGGTTTCTTTTTTCTTTGTAGTCCCTTAATTGTTGTGCTGCTTATTTTTAGCTGATTTATGGCAGGGCTCGTAACACTGGGTGCACCTGGATAATTTCGTTATTTCCCAGACATAACATCATATTTTGTTGTGCAATGTATTTGGGTAATGTTACTAACTTTGCCATGGAGATTGTAGTTTTCACTAAACTTCCTTATTAATGTTTTGGTCTGTAACTTTAGATAGCTGGTAACATCCTTGTTTAATTAGTCCCAGTTAAGTTGATATAATAAAATTAGACAAGCAGGTAAGAAGATAGCATCTGGTTACCATGGAGATGACTGAAACCTACTACTGATGCATACATTGAAAACAGTGGGCTACTCTTTAATTTCTGTTGAGCAACACTTAACAGAAGTGTTGAGTGACCTGCTATAAATCAGCCTTTACACTTGGCTGAAAAGTCAATCTAGATGTTTAGAGGAAAAAAGAGAAAAAGGAAAAACGTGCTGACAGTTCAGGTGGAGATTTGGGTGTATTATGTTTTGATTAAAGTTTCAAACAGAGGTGAGGAGTGGGCACACAGGTCTGGTCAGCTCACTTCTTTCTCGCTCAACAGCCCAGATTTTTTATTTATTTTCAGACAGTAGTTTTCAGTACCAACCAACATATTTCAGTTTATTAGATTTGTGTGGCCCTTTATAGAGCCACAAAAATCTTTATACAACTTTGTAGCACATAATGCAGTAGCCAACACATGTAAATCGACTTTGATGTGTAAAATTGGTGGGGTTCCAGTTTAATTGTTGCTCACCTTCAGTTCCCCTTGGAGGAAGGACTGGCAGAACTCCTGTACTCGCTCTACAGAAATCTCTCCTTTTGGTAGGAGCCACTTCATGTCGGAGGTACCGTCATAGATGCCAACTCTTGGGAGGTCCTTAGATTTGAGGCCAAAGTAACCCAGTGACCGAGAGTTGGACTTGACTGCTCCGTTGATCAGAACAAACAAGAACTGCAGGAAAGATTCAGTTTGATCATGTATAAAAACAGTTTGTTGTAGTAGTATTTTAGGTGGGAACCTCATGCCCTACTGTGGCACAAACTTGAACCCTTTTTTTCTGGATAAATTAAGCTGATGAATACTCTCACCTTGCCTGTGAACTCTGGGGCCAGAGTTCCCAGTTTCTTTGTGAGGTCGGTATATTCTTCAGTTCCCCTGTTGGCAAAGAGCAGGAGGTGTGTCTTCACCTCTGAATTGAACAGGCCCACTGCTGTCTGAGGAGGGGAAATCAGACATACAGAGAAAGTGAAGGTTAAGGTGAGAGAAGTAAAGATTTCAGAAATTAAAAAGGAACAAAGAAGAGACAGGCTGTTTAAACATTTTAATGTTTGTAGATAACAGGTGAACCTACCACTTGGTTGTATTCTGTGATGTATCGGACCTCGTTGATAGTGATAAAGTTCACAAGACCGTCAGCATCTAACTTCTTGGCCTCGGCAAGTTCGAGGTTCTCCTGGTGGTTATCTGCCTGGATCCCATCACACAGACACACCATCATCATACAATTGATTGAACTTATCACTTTTGTCACTGAGAGGATGGCTCATGGCATAAAACGGATGCACAGTCATGAAGGTGTAGCATACCTTTCTGAAAAGTGTGATGGTGTCTGAGGAGACACTGTAGTCAGCCCACACCTCTTTCTCAGTGCACATGGCTACGGGGACGGTGTCAACTCGCTTTGCAGCTGCCACGATTTCCTCAAAGCCATGACTGTCCTCTCCCTGACATACAAAAGTGTAGGATGAAGAGTCACAAAGGGAAATTGTTAAAGTAGGTCTCACATTTAGCATTTTTTAATTGTTTTTTTCCCTCAATTTGTTTTTCTTTCATTATTACATTAAGCTGTTGAAATGAGCATGACATTTTTCATTTTTCTCATAATTTGTGAATTATATACTTATATTGTAAATCTTGCACAACCTCATTTCCAATACAGTACTTAATTATGCTAATAAGGCGCATTTTAAAAAGAGACACACTTGTCCATAGGTAGGCTTTATGCACTGGTGTGTTGGAAAGTGACTAAGTAGGCTACATTTAGTTAAGCCCTGCAGTTAAAATGTATTTATCTTGCACTATGTCAATTGTATCCTGCTTTATACCACATTTAAAAGGCTGATGCACTTTTTACTATTCAACAGCTGTAATTACTTGCTTGCAGATTATGATGTTGTTTTACATACAACTGACCAAAAATATATAAAGTAAGTACAATTATACTTGCTATAATGTTAAAATACTGCTGACTTGTTAATTAATCTGTAATAATAATCCAGGTGTATAACCTAAATGTATAACAATGAGCCCTTCTGGTGTTCATTTTGTTGATAATACTTCCAAGCTTTTACTTGTATATATTTTAAATGCAAGACTTTGACTTGCAACGTACATTTTTATATTATGGTATAAGCATTTTTATTTATTTATTTTTGGTTGCATTTTTGATGCAACATTTTACCTGTGGAGGTAGAGCATATTTTTGGACATATTTTCTTCATCTTAACAAGAATGTTTCTCTCTCTCAAAGACCACCAATGGGTCTCAGGGGCACCAAAAAAAAAGAAGAAAGAAAGAGAGAATATATGTCACAGAAAGAGACCAAGTGATGGATGAACAAACACACCAGGAGGAGAGATGAGGCTGACTCAAAAAATGGTGAATCATAGCTGTTTATGAGAGAGTATTGCATGCACTCTGGTGATCCATTTTATTGTTTTGCAGCCTGTAATATGTGTTCATTCCCTGTAAGTCACTGCACCAATATTTTGGTCTCCTTTTGCCTTCAGCATCATGGGCCAACTATTTTGTTATCCTCATGTGCTCTCTTTCCCTCTCTTCCACGCTCCTCTCATGAACCCTCTCCTGGCCTTTGCACTTGTTTACAAGAGGGTCAATGGAGCCAATCCCACAAATCTTCAGATACGTATGTATTTCCTGTCAAGTAGCCTGCCATCTTCCCTGGCACACAGAGTCTGGCCAAAGGGCTCGCCTCTGTGGGACAGCCAGCCAGCCACCCTCGGTCATCACAGCACCAGCGCTGCCAAAGGTGTGGCCACAGGAAATGTATCCTTCTTTGAAATCTATTCCTGACAATATCACCAAGACACTTGCAAACAAATGCTTTATTTTTGAAAATTTTTCTAATTTGTCTGATTATGTCTGGCTTGTCACATGCATGTTAGCGTAATAAAGTAAGCCATGAAACGGCCCCTGTGGGTTTGGTTTTAAGATGTCCTGTTACTGTGTGACCTCATTTTCTTTGTCTGACCTCCAGGAATGCGATGACCACCACTTCAGCAGAGTCAATGAAGGCCTCGACAGCTTTGGCGTCAGCCAGCCTGGGAAGGGCACTGTCTGTGAAAGAAAGACACACAGATCCATTAATGGTAAACAGGCTGCATTGATGCAATGTTTTTCTACCTTAATGGACAAAGGTGAGGCGCTGGCCTGCCAATCAAGAGCAACATTCAGTGTCTTGCTCAAGGACACTATGACATATGGCCAGAAGGAGTAAGGAATCAAATCTCCAACCCTACATTTAGTGGTGGACCCATTCTACCTGCTGAGCCACAGCCACATGCTACTAGACACATAATTCAACATAGTTTGCAATCCTGTCACTGTCATAACAATACTAAGAGGCTACAAGCATGCTTGCGGTTCTGTGAGGCTACAGTTAGACACAGTGGTGGTTTGCGCTAAATGGAAACACTGCTAAAGCTTTGCTGGGGTAATGTTTACCATGCACACCATTTTAGTGTAGAATGCTAACTTTTGCAATTAGCACTAAAAGTTACAGCTAAGGCTGATGGGACTGTCATGAGTTTTAAAAACCAAAGTATGGGACAACTTCAAATATTGACCTGATGGCAGTATATTATAGAGATAAGGCATCGTCAAAGTTATTACAATTCTTTCTGAGGGGTACATGGATGTTACCAAATTTCATGGCAATATATTTTAATAGCTGTAGGGATCTTTAACTCAAAAAACGCATATGTGAACTTCATGTCAGTGGATCATCAAAGGATTCATTATCGGAGAATCATGAATTGACCATGAATTCTTATACAAAATTGACATGGGAATGCATTCAGTAGTTGTTGAAATATTTCAGTCTGGACCAAAGTGAACCAAACAGAGAAAGACATTGCCATCCCAAAAAACTTTATATTAGCAGATCAGTGTTGCAACACTTTGATTAAAAATTAAGAGAAAGGAGAACTAGATTACAAAAATGTGTAGAAACATTTAAATCAATTTACCTTTCTCTGTGGCAATGACAGAAGACACCAGGAGGGAGAAAAAAAGAGTGATCAGCATGTTTCAGCTTGACAGGCCAGCAGATAAACCGAAGGAAAACCTAAAAAGACCGTTTAGCTGCTTGACTCTGTATAAAAAGTCATGCCAACTCTGTTCTGTCTCTGACGGTCACCACATGGCAGCAGGAGGTGGGTTTTGATTGGAGGCTTCATGGGAACCAGCCAGGTGTTCATGATAAGTTGGGGGTGCTGGGACATTAGACTACGTGTCGCTGTAGGACAGGGGACAGGTGTGTGTGGGCTGTGCTGTGGCATGGCAAAATGTGACTGTCAGTAATGATCCAATGAATTTACCTTGACTTATGTTTTTCTGCATAATGTGTGTCCACAGAACATTCACTCATCTTGCATCTTGTTTGTAGCATCTTCTTAACAACTCTGCTCTCAAAGTGTTTTGTGCTGCAATGTGTTACATAAATCTGTTGTGTGTGGGAGGCTCTGTTGGGTAACAGTTGTGAGTTATCCCCAGGCAGGCTGCAAATAGCTAGTGAGGAGACATGTGTGAGCAGTGAAGAATGATAGATTAGGCCATTAGACCAGGCTGCATTTTAGTGTGTTCACCACATGAGGGACACAAGACCTACCTGATCCATTCATCATGGAGCAGCCACACTTTGTAAATGTTGAATTACAGTAGAACAATATGTGATGTTTGGAATAACAGCAGGTATTTAGATTACATCTACCTTTTTTGGGTGTACATTTTTTAAGGTGTTATTGGGAAAGTAACAGTTATCTGACAAGTAAACAAATATATCTGAAGAATTTACAATAAACATATTTGAGTAAGGAATTACAAAACAATGTTATGAGAATTAGGAGAGCAAGATTTAACCAACTGAATAACTTAAAGTGACTGAAGGTGATAGTTTGAAAATGTCATCTCAGTCCCAGAAATCAAAGGATCTGTTATAACATTTCAAGAACAGTCACAATCATGAAATGTCACCACGGAGGCCATTTCATCTCGTTTTTATATCAAAGTGAGCAGTCACCAGTTTATATAGCCAAAGAAGTGTTAGGCAGGATCCCTTATGAGTAGAGTACTTTAAGGGTAAAGTTACTGTCAGTGCTTTTAATGTTCACCACGATGCAACAGAAGAGCTTATTACAGATATTTAAACATAATCAAATCCAATTTTTTGAGTCAAACAATACATAAAACGTTTGTTCAGATAATTGTGTAGTTGATCAGCCGATGGTTTACTCGGGATTTTGCCCCTGAAAAGAAAATGTGCTAAACATTGCCTGCAAGTAACACTTTGCTCGACCACAGAGCAGAAAAACCAGCTGCATGCACTAAAATACAACAACCTCTTTAGGACAAGATGGTAGCAGCAGTTTTGGTCTGAACCCCGTAAACTTTCTCTTTGTGTAACTGTGTGGGTTTGCATAAATTAAATCCAAACACTTTTCATATACATGCGCCATGAGCCTTTGTATAAAAAAACAGATTATTATCATGAAGGCTGTGCACTTGTTTATGCCAAGTATAAACAGTCTCCTAAAACTGTTTCTAGTAGTCTAGTAGTTATACGTCTGCATGTGGTCCGTGCAAGAATGAGACTAATAAGAGCTGGTCTGCAAGGAAAAAAGTGCCATAATGTCTAAATTATTATATACGCCAAACTTAAGTCAGCAGGTTTTCTATCCATCAGGGGAGAGGAAATGGGACATAATAGAAATATTAAGTAGAAATCGAACAATAATAGTAATGAAATATATTATTGTAAACAGTTTAAATCTGTGTGGTTTCAATCTGAGGAAAGTTCACCTGACAAACAGGGTTGGTGTTTATTATGATGACGAAGGTATCCTATATTCACATGGGGCTTAGGGGCAGCAGGGCAACACTAATACTGCAAATTAGGGCAATGCTTACCGCCATAGACTGATGACTCCTGCTTATATTACACACACAGACGTCACAGTAGACACACAGTGACGTTACATCAGCACACAACTCTTCTCAGTTGAGAACTACTTAAAGCTTCTTGAAAATGTTTACTCTTCAATGTCACAGTGCAATAAAGAAAAGATAACGAAAAAAAGTTTAGTTTAGTTCAGTCGTAACAAAAGTCTTGTAAATTTAAATGACTTTCAGCTGGGATCTTGTCCTGTGCTAAAGATCAAATAGTTCAATGTTTATATCCTTTATAGCACTTTTTGGTTTTAATCAAATGCATCAAAAATAGTTTCTTATTGTGTGTAGCGCTTGCACATGTCTCCACATGTCTCTTTTCAGATTTTATTCCACAGTTCTGGTTTAAGACTTTCTGTTTCTAGCTGCACTTTGCAATCTTTAAGTTATAAGAGCGCTGACACTTATGCTTTTCTGTAAAGTTTGTTTATGGCATCCCTGACACAAATGCCTTCCGGAGAACGGCTGAAATAATGAGAAGGATGCAGAGAAGCAAGCAAGAAGGAGTCATAGAGATCTGAAATGCTTGTTTCAGCGATTCCTGACTGAACAATAGACTAAGAGAATATGCTGTTTAGGTTCAAATTATAGGCACAGATGCTCATATAACTGGTGCTTCAAATAAACAAAGCAAAAGTTAGAATTATAATACACACAATGGCATAAATTAAAACATCAGTTTACAGTAACTAAGGCTCCATGATGTGTTTTCCTTTATCATGGCAGCTTTGCACTGGAGCCTTAAACTCACTTTTACTGATGACTGAATGAATAAATAAATGGTACAGTTACATGTTGGTATTCAAACATTAAATGTGTAATATAAAAATGTGTTTGTTAAATCTGATACAAAAATGTAGAAGAGTTGACAAGAATCCAGGGCTAAAAAATAGTAAAGGATGAAAATCAGCATTACTGTAATGTTTAATTATTGCATAATTTCATCAAATACAAAAAGACATTTTATGCAGCAGGTAATTAGAATGATCTCAGTTTCTTTTTATACTGATTATAAGTGTAAATAACATGTAATATTGCACATGAATGATGTTTTTATCATTGAAATTTTTTGTAAGATATTTTTAAGTTTTCAAGTTCATTCACGAGATACTGACATGACACCTTTATGAATGCTCAGAGCTCTGTACCACAATCTCAGCCTTAATCTTAAAACCCTTTTTCTGTCAAATGTTTTAACATCTTTACTTTGCTGCTTTGCAGGAGGTTGCTGGAGAGCTAGCTCAGGTTTGTTTTTTCTCTGAAATACCCTGCGTGAGAGGCCCCAGCAGATCAGCCAGACTTAACGCTTCTTCTAAGTTTACATGCAGGCAGAGAGGAGAATTTAGTGGTGAGATGCGTGATGTAACGCTGGTAAACCTCAGGCTGATGGATTACTGGTATTTAGATTGTGGCCAGGTTAAAGCTGTCACTATTTCTCAAACCTCAGTTATACAACCTTTAACCTTGTTAGGCTTTGACACATGATCTGTGTTTTAAAGTCTCGCATCATGTGGAGGTATAGATCCTCAGAACGTGCTCCTGAGCTGCTGCCAGAGTTTGACGTATGCAATGTGCACAAGCAAACTCAAATGTTTTTGAATAGAGATGACGAAACATTAAGAAACACGAACACATTCAGAACATAAAACAGGAATATAATTTAAAGAATGACTCCAGGTGCTGGGTGTAAATGAGAGCAGCTGATTCACACAGACCCGAAAGACTACGTCCTACATATTCAAAATATGTAGGACATTGTTAATGGAATGCTTGGTCTGGAGTGTTGATGGTTGAGGATTAATATGGAGTTGATCACGGTTACTGTGTCAACTGTGTGGGAGTATGGATTGCTTGGGTGGGTTAGAAACAGTTTACAGACTGTCTGATGGTTATGTCAGGGGTCCACGGAGGACGTGGACACCCTTTGATATGTTATGATACGGAAAAAGCAAAATGCCACCTGACATTGAGCAGTATGTGTGTGTGTGTGTGTGTGTGTGTGTGTGTGTGTGTGTGTGTGTGTGTGTGTGTGTGTGTGTGTGTGTGTGTGTGTGTGTGTGTGTGTGTGTGTGTGTGTGTGTGTGTGCGTGATTCACAGGATAAGAAGTACGGGGTAAGAATTACCTATAAGTAAGAGGCACGAAATATTGGATACAGTTGGATATTGTCCTTGAAAACTATGTAAATATACTAATAATTAAAGCCGCAAGCGGCGATGGCGGGCCCTCGCTCACCCATGCCACCGCGGGGCCTGAGGCATGGCGGGGCTGTGGCGTGAAGCAGAAAGTGAGAAAAAACCTGGAAGGAGGCCAAAAATGCAATGTTTCGTTCATCCAGTAGGAGGCAGTCACAGGTAGTTACACATATGGTCTGGTGTGGTCTGGTGTGTTCAGGACGGCCACTCATCAGTCATGTGAAGTTTGGAGTGAATTGGACAAAGCATGAAGGAGTTATGAGAGGTTGATGGTTCATCCACCAGGGGGCAGTAGAGTGTAACAAAACACAAGCGGTTGTGTTCAGGGTGGGACAGTGATTACACATGTGAAGTTTTGTGGAAATCGCACAATGATGATGTAAAATATGGCACTTCCTGTTTCCACTAGGGGGCGACACGAGTGAGATCGCCTATGAGCGAATGGAGATGTTGAGGTCGGCACCCTGGACCTGTGTACCAATTTTCATGATGATACGAGTTCAATAAAGCCATCAAAAAGCCAAACGTATTTTCATGGCGAGGAATTGATGGTCGCCGCGTCGCCACACGGACGCCATTACTCGTAGCTTCACAGTCTTCATAATGTAGCTTCACCAACTGGTTCTGAATGAAGTTGATGGGGCAAAGTATGTAATTTTAATGAATCTTAGTTAACTTCCTGTTACCACCGGGGGGCGCTATGAGTTACGTGGGAAGTTAATATATCGGGACGTTCAGGGCGGAGCCATCATCATGTCCAGCAAGTTTGAAGCTGATTGGATGAAGTATATGGGCGTGAGAGCCACTCGTATGTACATGGCGAGCACGCCAAAGTTAGTTGAGCCCTGGCAGACACGCCCTTTGACCTACGGATGCGCAGAGCACAACTTAAGCTCAGCTAGGTCTGGAGATGTTGCGTACCTAATTTGAACTTGATCGGGCGAATGCTGTGGGAGGAGTTAATTTTAGGCGGGAACAATCAAAACCAAAATGGCCGACTTCCTGTTGGGTTGAGGTCATGAGGTCAAGAGGCTGTTTTGCATATATGGGTATAATACATATGTGTACCGAATTTTGTGAGCATAGGACAAAGTTAGCAAAATTCCCTATGGGCATTTTTGGACTTTGTAGGGGGCGCTATTCCGCCATTCTGCGTCGACCATGTGCGACCACCCAAAAATATTGAATTTCGGATGAGGCCGGACGTCCGTGCAAAAGTATAAGCATTTTCGCATTTGGGAAAGGGGCGAAATTGGGGCACGAAATGTCGGAAGAATAATAATAATAATAATAATAAACGTTACAATTTCAATATAGCATTTTTCCCCGGGGGTTTTCCATACCACATGATTACTTGATTACTTGATTACTTTGGGGTCACTTGCACTTTGGGGTCACTTGCACGTTGGGGCATGAACGAATTTCAATAGGGCTTTCGCCAGGCGACTTGCAGTCGCCGCTCGGGCCCTAATAATAATAATAATAATAATAAACATTACAATTTCAATAGGGCTTTCGCCAGGCGACTTGCAGTCGCCGCTCGGGCCCTAATTAGAACTTGTCCATGGCATAAACAACAGATTAAAAGGATTCAGGCGTTTTCCTTAAACAAAAGTACAGAAGTGCCAAGTCATGTGTGCTGAAATAACCACTAATGAAATTGCTCACATCATCATAAAAGAAGAGAAAAATGTTTGCAACTTGTTGTTAATAAGTGACTTTATTTATTTAGAATACTGGAAATAAAATGTATCTCTAAATTATCTCACATAATTGTGTAATAATTGCATGTATTGTGTGAAAAAAGTAATTCAAGACAACTCTTGAATATAGTTTGAGAAAAATAAAATGAGTTGTGAGCTTTTTACAATGGTTCCACATTTTCCTGCAGATATGGGAATATTTTTGAGATTACTGTATGTGTCCAGTGCATGTGCGTTGTTGTTAATTTCAATTCCTTATACTCAAGATTAACATTGGTTGATTTGTTTGCATTAGGTGGTTAACTTCAAATATGTAGATGTTACATTAAAGACTCCTTTCACTGTGCAAATAAGCATGCATCTAGATCTATGTCGAGATGTAGTGCTTAGAATTATTATTATTGCATGACCATATAAATGTCTGCTTATACTGACTGTAAATAGTATTCATGACCAGTTTTGGTCTCAGCAGTATAACCTTGACCAACATAAACTCACACACAGCTAAACACATGCAGACTGTATCTGTCTGCAGTCCCAATCCTATTAAAGCATGCAAAGTATCAGCTTGCTTTTCTGTTAAGTGAACAATTGTACCTTCGTGTCAGAGCAAAGAACTAAGAGACAAGTAGGAAACTCTGGTGTGGACCCGACTGCAGACACACTGCAGTTTCAGCAATGTGCTTCCTCATTGCCCTTAGCCTTTAGAGTAGTTGTTGTTCTTTGTCTGCATTTGAGATGAAAATAAACTTTTGAAAACAGGCGACAAGAAGATACATGTATACACAGAGTCTGCATGTTGCAATAACATAAAAAAAGGGCTCACTGGGTCTCCCTCTAGGAACTGTATCCTCATTCACATGGTATAGTTTGTGGGTGATTTCTGGTTGTATAGGTTGCAATTTGGGTAAAGATAGCAGTAATATGACACTACTCTACTGCACACATTCATTTATGACACAGAAAAATGTTTCTCAAAACTGCATATTTACATTTCACAATCTAAGTGAAATACCAGCTCATTATTTAAATGGCTGAGTCAAGCTGCTTCTGGTCAAACTTTACCAATCCCTAATACTGAGATGTGTATTTTACACAAGCAGTACAGCACTTTTCATTCAAGAGTGTGTATTCTCACTGTGCATGATTATACTTTAATGATGACTAGTCAATTTGTTTTAACTGTAGCCATTCAGAGAAATTCACTCTTTGTGGCACACTGGTTTGAGAGAAACACATACTTAAGAAGACATTAGGGCTGCCTCATCCTGAAAGTGTTCATATTTTTCTCACAGCTTGGATTGGCAGCTATACTTGTAAAAGCAGGTATTTCATAACTTGACTAACTACGAACTAAGGTTCAGTTCATGGTTACCTGTGGAAAGATGTTTCTTCATAGAACACTGTAATACTTTAATAGATACATTACATTTAAATCATAAAACTGCAATATAAAATGTGCATACTCTACTAGTTTGTAGTACCGTTTTTTTGATTCCAGGGACAATTACTGGATCTCAAACTGAGTCATATTAAATGACACTGAGCATTATGATAAGAAAAACAGCATGTGACGTCAGCAGTTTAAGCAGCAGAGAGGTGAGCTGGGTTATTTGAATTACAAATACATGATTTTACTAAACCCATTACAGCAGTCACAATAGCCTATGCTTACCCATATCTCAAAGAAAATAATGAAACGGATACAGTGTATTCTGTCACACACATCTACAAAAACAATGCTGGATGCTAGGAACCATTGAGTTTAAATAGACAAACTCAAGGTTAAAAAATAGTCTGGTGGCTTTCTATTATTTTATTATATTCAGTCATCTCTGCAGGAGCCACCTCTTATAATATCATAAGTTAAAATCATAACAGCCACAGCAGTGAAATGACTCCTCTTTCTCTCAGTAACCACAGATGCAGCTGTTGCAACTCCACATACAACATGGACCAGAGAACCAACTGCACTTAAAAAAGAGACTAATATGAATGTTTTCTAATATGCATCCTCTATCGGCACTCATCTTAAATCTTGTTTTATGGTGTGTCAACACTGTGGTTCGGTCTGGTTCGGTTTAGGCACAAAACCCACTTGGTTAGGGTTAGGGAAAGTTCATGGTTTGTGTTAAAATGATAACTTGAAACGTGGCACGGGTTAAAGTTACTTCCTTTGAGTTGTGCAGCCTTTGTTGTCACAGCAACAGTAAACATCACAACAAACAAGGTTATGGTTTTAAAAAACTGTCCTGACTTGTGGTTGGACACGAGTCCACTTTTTGCTTTCTATCTATGTAGCCATCCACGCAACCGCATCCTCCAAATGTATCACCTTATATTGACGTCATCTGAACGGTGACTTCCCCGGGTCATAATTACCACTGTTACTACTACTACTGCTAAATGACGTAAACGTATGCATAGGTAATTTTTGCTGGCTTAATTTTTGACCTATGCTGCTGTTTTTCTTGTGGGGATGAGCTGGACTTGGCAGGTACACTGAAGACCTATGGGTCAATTAACACAAGAACGCCTTAATTATCTTACACGGCAGGCTTTAAGCAGCTTTCAGAAGTAATTTACATGTTAAGGTACAGCCTGTCTACATACAGTATGTGTGTGTGTTTTTAACAGAGAAGAAGTTTGTTGCTTTTCTTTAAATTAATTTATATGTATAACACTCTTTAAATGTAAGATAACTTTGTCTAATACTGTAATTCTACATAAAAGCTGTTCAATAAATATCAATAATTAAGTTTTGTCTATTGCACAAATCATATTAAAATAAATTATCCTGCTACTGCTGAGATCAGTGTTATTAAAGCAAATCCGATTTAAAGGTGATACTTTGATATTCACATCACAGAGGTTTGCCCATAAAAAGCCTTTGGTAACAGTAGTGAAATATGAAGTAACTTAGACACACTTTGTAGCTTTTCCCTTTGAATTTCCTCCTTAATCTTCAAACACAACCCTGTACTCATTTTCCTTTTTTTTCCTCCTCTGTGCTCTCCCGTTACCCTGTGATTCACCCTCAGGTTCCAGATAATGAAGAGGTCAAAGATTTTAAGCTGATGTCTGTTATGTTTATGCCACATTGCACAAGGTCCTGTCCCTTTATCTGCTCACTGTTTGAAGGCTTGAGCTGCTAATGGGTGCACTGACACAGATGCACATTGATATCTGGGGGCAAGACAGACACCAACAAACAACACTACAGTATAACATACACTGTTTACCTAAAATGTTACCAGAGGAGCTGTTAAATATTTTATTATATATCATCAGTTTCTGCAGAATACAGTATTGATTAAATCATTTCGACTTCATAACTATTGAGAAGCAAATAATGAACTTTTTACAAGCAGATTTTACATTCAAAACCTTTAATGAGATCATGTGATACATTTTTACAGATTAAACTGCTTAACAGTGAATATATCTGTTGAAATTATATTTACCAAAGCAAATACAACAGTAAATTGTATTCAGTAATGCATCAGAAATAATTAATGAAATAATATTATAGGCTATATAATAAAGCACTGCTAACACTCCAACATATTGAGTATGTTTATATTTTTACTGTTTCATCAGGCTGAGTGGTGCTCTTGTGCCATGTAAACTGAACTTCATGTGTAAAATCAGTAGAGTGGCCCTTTAAGTATAGTACCACAGTCCTTTTAAGTACTGGTAATTAAACTAATTCCAACTGTACTGTAGAAGTGTACTTATGTGGTGCTTTTATAGTCGTTATGACCACTCAAAGCGCTTTTACACTACATGTCTCCTTCACCCATTCATACACATTTATACATTGAAGGCAGCTACCATGCAGGATGCCAAACTGCTCACCAGGAGGAAACTAACCATTCATACACATTCACACACCGTTGGCACAGCAACGGGAGCAATTTGGGGTGAAGTATCTTGCCCAAGGACACATCGACATGTGGACTGGAGGAGCAAGGAATCGAACCGCCAATCTTCCAATTGGTGGACGACCTGTCTACCTCCTGAGCCACAGCCGCCCCCTACCACTTTTAAAAAGCCTACTCTTAATTAAGGTGTTTTAGTCAACTATAGACCTATATCCAACCTTCCCTTTTCTTGCTAACATCTTTGAGAAATCAGTTGCCAATCAGTTTTATGACTTTCTACATAATGACACTCTATTTGAGAACTTTCAGTCAGGATTTAGAGCACACCATAGCACAAAGACAACACTGGTGAAAGTTACAAATGACCTCCAAATTGCAGTGGACAAAGAACTCACTCTGTACTTGTCTTGTTAGATCTTAGTGCTGCATTTGGCACCATTGACCATCATATCTGACTACAGAGACTGAAACATTTAATTAGTGTTAAAGGAACTGCATTAAGCTTGTTTAAGCCCTATTTATCAGATCGATTTCAGTTTGTACACATTAATGATGAATACTCCATACACACAAACATCAGACATGGTGTTCCTCAAGGTTCTGTGCTTGGGCAAATACTATTCACTTTATATATGCTTCCTTTAGATGATATTATTCGGAAACACTCTATAAATTTTCATAGTTATCCAGATGATACCCAATTCTATTTATCAATGAAGCCAGATGAAACCAATCATTTAACTAAACTTCAAGCATGCCCTAATGACATAAAGACTCCTCATCATGCTGCTATAGGCCTACACTGCTGGGGGACTTCCCATGATGCACTGAGCTCTTCTCTCCTCCTTCTCCCTCCCTCTCCATCTGTTACATCCGCTACTAACTTTCCATCTTTCTCATAGTTCTGTGCTTTCTCATCTCACAGGAGATTTTCGGCTGCAAGCTGACTGATGTCCAGCTCACTGCTACTGCTATGATTATTAGTCATATTTCTATAATTATTATTATTATTGTTGTTGTTGCTGTGCCTCTCTGTCTCTCTCAACCCAACCAGTCAAGGCAGATGGCCACTCACCAGGAGCACACTTTTGCTTGTGGTTTCTTCCTGTTAAAGGGGAGTTTTTCCTTGCCGTTGTCATCAGGTGTTTGCTCATGTGGGAATGTTTGGTATCTGTAAATTATAGTACGGTGTAGACCTGCTCGATGTGAAAAGTGCCCTGAGATAACTTCTGTTGTGATTTAGCGCTATATGAATAATATTGACTTGACTTGACTTGACTTGACCCCTGTGAGTCAATCATCTCGTTGGTGTCAAACTTTTAGAATTGTTGCTTCTCTGCTGCTGTCAGCTGTCATTTCAGTGTATGATCGATCCAGTCTTTCTCTGCCCCATTAGCCTCCAGTGATCATCAGATCCAGCGTTCATGGATCCTTCCACTCATTATAGTCAGTTTTAGCCACTGTTCCCACTCCTTCACCACCAGTTTGGTAAAATATGGAAGAACTTAAACCCACTTTTTTAGTTTTTTCTTTTTGAATTTCCTCCTTAATCACCAACACAGCCCTGTACTAATTTTTCTTCTTGTTTCCTCCTCTGTGCTCTACCATTGCTCCACCACTCATCTTCAGGTCACTGATAATGAAGAGCTACTCAATAACTACGACTGCAAACCTCTTTATACTGTTTGTTATATTTTGATTGAGATTTTTCTTTGTCTAGTGGTTCATGATTTTCTTAGAGGTTGCACCGCTAACAATATTACAATGTTTGATAATTGGTATTTTTGGACAGATTATCTCTTAAGTTGTCTTACTCCTTTAAAATGTAAAATGTTAGATTTATATAACAGCCAATAACTTGATGTTAATTGCTCAGCATAATATGGGATTTGCTGCTGTGTTTCTGCTGACATTAAAACTAAAATGTCATCTTCTCTTTCAAACCATTCTCTTGTGAAAAAAGGAGACTGTGTAATTTCTATGAATGAGCAGGTTTGGTTTCCATGGCAGCCGCACTGTGCCTTCTATTTTCTCTTATCCTCTGTCCTTGAAGTCAGATTTATTTTGAGAATTTGAATGAATAATAATTCAATGATATTCAAGAGTGGAAACTTAAAGAATGATGTCCACATAAGGAGTTGTGATGAGTGAAGTGCATTATTATGCAAATAGTGTATCAGATGAAGCCAGAAAATATGACCAGTGAAAGACACAAAAGGCCAAACAACATCTATGTACTTGTTATTGCTTTTTCCTACCAGTTTTTCTGTGTTAATAAGAAAAAGGACTCATAGACATGAAGTTCTGTGGAACATATAACATTTATTGTCTTTATGGAATTGTTTCTTTCCACTGACAAAATAGATTGAAGTGCAACATAGACTTTCACATAAAAAATAACATTTGATTTGCTAATTACACAAAATAGATATCTTTGCATGCTGAATCAGCAGCTCTGAGGACAAAAGGGGGGACAGGAGAAGAGTAGAGCAGCTCCAGGATATCACAATAACAGATATCAAACCTTCTCAAATACTTACAAAATATATACTCCATTTAATTAATTTTTTCCGCTGTGGAAAGCACAATCTCAGGTCCAGAGCTGCTAACACTAACCCATGATGAAAAGAAGTAGAAAAGGAACAGGGAGGATTGGTGGAAAGGCAAGGGCAAATAAAGTGTGTGACAAGAAAGAAGCTCTGGATTTTGTTTTCCAGGTCAGACCTCTAAGTCATCAAAGGCTGCCTCCTCTCTGCAGCACACGAGTTGCAGATTTTCTGCTGTTTTATCAACAGTAGGAACACATGAGGGACAATAATGGCAAGAGGGGTAAAGGCAGAGGAAAGAGGACTAAACTATTCCATATTTCGCCAGGTCACTGAGCTCCATGTCCCCGAAGGCTTCCCATGGGCAGATCACTGTGATGTCGGTGCCAAGACCCTCCATGCCGGGGATGTCATCTCCGAATCTGAATGGATGAGACACAAAGCTCTGATGAGTTCAAACTGAGAGAGACAAGGAAACTTCTTTTCAGATAAAGAAAAGACTTCTTTATCTTAAATCCATCGTACCCTTTCTGGCCTGGTTTAGGGGCTTTGCTCTTGAAGGTGCGCATGGCCCTCTGCTTGAATTTGGGAGGAGCCTTCTTGTCAGCGGGAGTTGCTACGTCTGCCATTTTGTTTTGTTACCTGAAACGAGGGAGAAAACGAGAAGGAGAAGAGAGGGGGAAAAGAGAGAGGGAGAAAGAGGGAAAAAACGAAAGAAATTAGTTCCCTGCAACTCTCAGCTCTTTTAAACTTAGGCTTTAAACTTTTCTGTTTGCCACTACTAATATATTCTGCAATTTTAAGGCTCTTGTTGGATCTGTTTTATTTTTTGTATCTTGTCTTAGTGTATTTTTATGTCATATGTAAAGCACTTTGAACTGTTGACTAAAGGTGCAGAAAAAACTCTTCTTGTCCTTACAGATTCCTCTGCTACCATCAAACAAAAGTCAAGCCAAAGATAAAAAACTTCTCTTAGTTCATCCAAATCAGTCAGTAAAAGGACCTTCAGGCATTGTTAAAACAGCGACAGTGGAACAGTATCAGCAGGAAGGCTGGCACAGACCAGGTCTCATTTCAGAAAACGAAACATCTATTACTCTGTCTGAGCATGATGAATATGAAATCCTACATCTTATAAAAGCTGTAAAAGCCTCAGATCCCTAGCTGAAGAGCTGAGAAAAGTGCAGTTTAATCTCACCTTTTGTTGAGGCTTCAGTGTGTCTGATGAGTTTGGAGGTTTCTCTCTAGTGGTGCTCCTCTCGCTGTCTGACTGTCCCTTTTTAAAGGCTAATCTCATCAGATGCTCATTCGGTCATTCTTTTCGTGCCAACCCTGCTCAGTCCTCTTCTGTACCAGTTCCACCACAAATAGACAGGTTAACAGAGAACAAGATATACATATAAGGTAATTCAAGGTTAATAAGTCTGTCAGTGTAAGAAGTGACAATTTAAGGAATATTGACTGACAGTAATTAGCATGATTAACCATACAATCTGTAAAAACTGTTAATTCAACACTTCTAATTTATAGAGTTGAGTAACTGTCACAGGAAATAATTTATTTATATGATAAATTTAAAAAAATGTCTTTCTCATTTAAAAATTAAAATATTAGACAGCTGATAACTTATAATATATAACTCTAATTGGAGCTCAGCCTACTATGAGTTTGCCGTTGTGTTTTTGGTGACATTAAAACTAAAAATATCTTTTCTGTAAAATCTTTCTCTTTACATGTGAAGAATGGAAACTAATATGAAACAACATTTTTATAGAGGGGAAAATAAAGTCAAATCACACATATTTGTAGCAGAATGAGTGACATTGTCTTTTTTATTCCACATGTTATTTGTTACTACATACCAAACACCTATTTGACATTGTTTCATGACTTGAAAAAGTTGTGTGGTAGACATGCACATCCAGAGCAAAAACTTTAGGCAGAAGAAAGTCTGCATGCTTTATCTATCAATGCAGATATAGTTTAATAGGATATCAAGAGTGACGTTTTGAGCACACTGCTCTTCTTTAGACTCAGACTTACTGTTGTTGTCAGATAGACTGTGTTCCTGATCCACATCATCTTTCTTATCTATGAAATGGTTCCCCCCTCCATTATTTGGGTCTTTTTGTAATGTGGATCCATATATCTTGTTCCATTGTTTCGTGACCTGCAATTATTTAGTTAGTAGTTACTCTATGAAATGGAAGTGTTGAATTAACCATTTTTACAGTTCAGAGAGGTGTGAGGTGTGTATTTATATCTTGTTCTCAGTTAACTCGTCTATTTGTATCTGAGCTGATACATAACATGACTAAGCAGGGTTGGCACAGAAAGAATGATCGAATGAGCATCTGATGGGATTAGCCAGACGACATAAAAAGGGACCGCCAGACAGTGAGAGGAGCACCACAAGAAAGAAACCTCCAAACTCATCAGACAAGTTGAAACATTAACAGAAGGTGAGATGAAACTGCACTTTTATCTTTAGCTAAGCTTCCACGGTTTTTACTGCTTTTACAAGATGTAGTGCTTCCGATTCTTCATGTTCAGATAGACTAACATGTTTAGTTTTCTGAATCAAAAAGTTTAAAGTCTAAGTTTAAGACACTTGAGAGTTGCTGGGAACTAATTTATTTAGTTTTTTCCCTCTTTCTCTTCTCAGGTAACAAAACAAAATGGCAGACGTAGCAACTCCCGCTGACAAGAAGGCTCCTCCCAAATTCAAGCAGAGGGCCATGCGCACCTTCAAGAGCAAAGCCCCTAAACCAGGCCAGAAGGGGTAAGATGGATTTAAGATAAAGAAGTCCTTTCTTTATCTGAAAAGAAGTTTCCTTGTCTCTCTCAGTTTGAACTCATCAGAGCTTTGCGTCTCATCCATTCAGATTCGGAGATGACATCCCCGGCATGGAGGGTCTTGGCACCGACATCACAGTGATCTGCCCATGGGAAGCCTTCGGGGACATGGAGCTCAGTGACCTGGCGAAATATGGAATTGTTTAATCCTCTTTTCTCTGCCTTTACCCCTCTTGCCATTATTATCCCTCATGTGTTCCTACTGTTGATGAAGCAGCAGAAAATCTGCAACTTCTGTACTCTAGAGAGGAGGCAGCCTTTGATGACTTAGAGGTCTGACCTGGAAAATAAAATCCAAAGCTTCTTTCTTGTCTCACACACTTCATGTACCGCTGCCTCCAGCAGAAAAAAACAAATGGAGTATATATTGTATTTGAGAGGGTTTGATATCTGTTATTGTGATATCCTGGAGCTGCTCTACTATTCTCCTGTCCCCTCCTTTTGTCCTCAGAGCTGCTGATTCAGCATGCACAGATGTCTATTTTGTGTAATTAGCAAATCAAATGTTATTTTTTATATGAAAGTCTATGTTGCACTTCAATCTATTTTGTCAGTAGAAAGAAACAATTCCATAAAGACAATAAATGTTATATTTTCCACAGAACTTCCTTTTTCTTATTAACACATAAAATACACTGACAATGAAATGATTTTAATATTAACACTCAGTCAAGAAAATGTCTGTGTCTCCACTATAAAGATGTATCATATTATGATACTCCACTAAGTTCTATGAATGAAACGTTGTTTGTCAGAGTTCAGTACTATCTGATTTTAAAATAATAAACATACTGAAAAAACTAAACTAAATATACACGACATTTGGTGCCCATACATTTACAAAAAGGGAAGAAGAAACACATTCAGGCAACTTATATTCAGATAGAGTCACCTGCTATTGATGACATCAGTGTTAAAGCAGACAATCAGGTTTGTAGATGATACTTTGGTTTACATATCACAGAGGTTTGCCCATGGAAAGACTGAGAGTGGATGTTTCTGTGATGATCTTGAGGATACAATGATGAGGTGAATCAGGAGTTCTTACTTAATGCACATTTAATACGAGCCTGGATCATCAAGCAGCATACATGGTACAATGGTGATGATGCCAAGCGACAGAGAGGAATCAGCATATATAGTATTGCTGGTATGTCTGGTATTTACCAAGAAGTAACCTAGACAGAATGTGATCTAGGCATACAGTATGGGGCCCTGCCAAGTATTTTTATTGTTTTACAATAAGTTAAGAAACCTATTGACGTCAGACATTTCACTGACTGAGCGCCATGGCCATATCGTGTACCAAATGTAGAGGACAGACATGAAAAGCATACTAACAAAGACCCACTTTTTTAGCATTTCTTTTGAATTTCTTCCTTTATCATCAAGCACAGCCCTGTACTCATCTTTCTTCATTTTTCCTCCTCTGTGCTCTCACATCACCCCACGAGTTGTCTTCAGGTCCCCGATAATGAAGAGCTACTTATGTTAACACTCAATAACTGCAAACCTCTTCGTATTGTTTGTCTGTTATATCTTGATTGTGAATGTTTTTTATCCTGTGGTTTTGTGTTCACGTGTCACGATTTTCTTAGGCTGCACCTCTTAAAATATTACAACATTTTAAAATAATTTGGTCTTTTCAGACAGATTATCTCTTGTTAAATTGTCTTTCTCCTTTATAAAATTAAAATACTAGACAGCTGATAACGTAACGCTAATTGGAGTTCAGCCTAATATGAGTTTGCTGTTGTGTTTTTGGTGACAGTAAAACTTAAAAATATATTTTCTATAAAAACCTTTCTCTTTACATGAGAAGAAAGGAGACTATTTTCTGCGAATGAGCAAGTTTGGTTTCCATGGCAGCTGTTCTCTGCCCCCTATTTTCTCTTATTCTCTGTCCTCGTTAAGTGTGTGAATGAATAACAATGTTTTTTTTTTTAAATATGTAAAAGTGTGGAAAACTTCAGGCATCCACACCAGTATTAGTGATGACTTAAGTGCATTATTATGCACACAATATATTATGTGTATAGGATGAAGAAGGCACAAAAGGCCAAACATCTATGTAGTTAAATAAATGTCCTGCCTGAGTGTTAAATCCTAAAAAAATTTAATCAGTGAAGTTTTCTGTGTTAGTAAGATGAAGGACTCAAAGACTTAAAGTTATGTGGAAAATATAACATTTATTGTCTTTATAGAATTGTATCTTTCTACTGACAAAATAGATGGTGCATTTAGACTTTTACATAAAAAATAACATTTGATTTGCTAATTACACAAAATAGACATCTGTGCATGCTGAATCAGCAGCTCTGAGGACAATAGGAGGGTACAGGAGAAGAGAAGTGCAGCTCCAGGATATCACAATAACAGATATCAAACCCTCTCAAATACTTACAAAATATATACTCCATTTGTTTTTTACTGCTGGAGGCAGCGGCAAATAAAGTGCATGAGACAAGACAGAAGCTCTGGATTTTATTTTCCAGGTCAGACCTCTAAGTCATCAAAGGCTGCCTCCTCTCTAGAGTACAGAAGTTGCAGATTTTCTGCTGCTTCATCAACAGTAGGAACACATGAGGGATAATAATGGCAGGAGGGGTAAAGGCAGAGGAAAGAGGATTAAACAATTCCATATTTCGCCAGGTCACTGAGCTCCATGTCCCCGAAGGCTTCCCATGGGCAGATCACTGTGATGTCGTTGCCAAGACCCTCCATGCCGGGGATGTCATCTCCGAATCTGAATGGATGAGACACAAAGCTCTGATGAGTTCAAACTGAGAGAGACAAGGAAACATCTTTTCAGTTAAAGAAAATACTTCTTTATCTTAAATCCATCTTACCCCTTCTGGCCTGGTTTAGGGGCTTTGCTCTTGAAGGTGCGCATGGCCCTCTGCTTGAATTTGGGAGGAGCCTTCTTGTCAGCGGGAGTTGCTACGTCTGCCATTTTGTTTTGTTACCTGAGAAGAGAATGAGGGAAAAAAATAAATGTATGAAGTTAGGCTTTAAACATTTCTGTTTACAACTATTCCATTTTGCAATTTTTCTGTAATGTTCTATTCTTTTGTACCTTGTCTAAATGCGTTTTTATGAGTTATATGAAGCACTTTGAATTGCCTTGTTGTTTAAACATACCTGATAAAGAAACTTGCCTTGACGACACACATGTTTCTGCTATCAATAAATCAGGAATCTCAACTTCATTTCTGTGAATACATTACTCTACATTTTATTTATAATTCATTTCAGCAAACATGTCAACGACCAGTCCAGTCTTTAAATTATACACTGCATTAAAAAGTATACAGCCATTGTTCAAATGTCCTCAGAGGTCATTAAAATCCATTAGTTGACATCCAACAAAAACCATTAAAAACGAGAATGAAGTCCTCTCAGTAAGGATCTTTAAACTGCTCTGTCTTTCCTTTCTGTAAGAAAGCTGTTGCGGGCCATAAGAATCTGAAGCACTACATCAATAAGAGCCGTGGATCCTTAGCTGAAGAGAAAAGTGCAGTTTTATCTCACCTTCTGTTGAGGATTCAACGTGTCTGATGAGCTTGGAGGTTTCTCTTGTGGCATTCCTCTCGCTGTCCGACTGTCCCCTTTTAAAGTCGTCTGGCTAATCCCATCAGATGCTCATTCTGTCAGAATTTCAAGTGCCAACTCTGCTCAGTCCTATTTTTTACCAGCCCAGCCACAAATAGATGAATTAAAGGGGACAAGACATAAATAGGTGTATTTCAAGTTATATCTGTTTGACAACATGATTTTTTAAGTTTTGGGGGAAAACTGACAGTTTTTAGCATCACTGAAAAGTTGAAGCTGCCAAAAGACATTCATTGTGTATCTGTCACTGTGCACCACATCCATCTGTATTTTACCCACACACACTTCTCTGAACTGTAAAAAATATAATTCAGTGCCTTCATTTGATTAAATAAAGGCCATTTTTACTATGTATTCACTCCATGAGGTTTGCTCTTTTATGGTAAGCAATATGGTGTATACATACAGTGTATGGCTTTATATATATATATATAAAAAAGATGTTATATTTTATCTTTATCTCTCAATTTCCTAAAAATGAATAAAGTCTCACAGATTTTATTGAGGATGATAAAGCCCTTATTGCAGTATTCATCTGGCTTCAGTGTATGTCCTGTATTCAAACATTGATTTGAAAGCTGATTACTCATTGGTAAACAACAACAGGTGATGTACATGAGTCTGCAGGATGATCTGGAGCATGTGATGTAAGAGACATGAGCTGAGCTCCATACAGGTGATTCATCGCTTAGTGACAAATAAAGATCATTTAACCATTCAGCTCTTAATCCCTCCTCTCGTTGCATGGACTGAGGTCAACGAGGGACACTGATACAGCAACTTCCAACTTAGTTCAACAATCATTCTGCCATGAAAATATCAGGGAGTGATAAAACCCAAGATAAACTGAGTATTTGTGTTATAGTACTCAATATTGTCTCCAAATTATCAGTATTTGACAGAAAAAATCTTAAAAAGAATTTTAGAGAAATTTAAGTCCACTTTTTAGCTTTCTCCAGAGCTTTAATTTCTTTATTAACTGATGAAGACTGTGCAATGTGGCTGAAAGTCTAGTAAGACGAGCTTGAGCTAAAAAAAAATGTCATCAAATTATTGTTTTCAAGCTCAATAATGAACTTTCATGATCCACTATTTCTGTGTGGGTTTAATAATAAATTATTCTACAATTATATTATGTTATTTTAAAAATGCACCTTTTCAGACAGGTATGTTCATATATTCTGAGATGTAATCGTGTCCTGAAACAACTCATGTGGTTTAGTACATCCAATTTTGTTTATCTCAAAGATGCTGCATTATGTAAGGTTGCAAATTCACATGGCCCAACACCTCTTGAGACCCTGCTAATCTAACTGAGCACAGAGGCCAATTAGAGGACTGGGTGTCAGAGAGGATTGAAAGCTATGGGAAAATATGTTAGGGGGGATTACTGGGTAGGGGGAGTATATAAGAAGGCACCAAGACAAACCCCAGAAAGACACAAACTGACCAGAGAGACTTCAGCAAGAAGCCACCTGAGCAACTGCAGAAACAGGTAACATCAAACTCTTTACTCAGCTGAAAGCTTTGGCTAACTGTCAATTGCACATTAAGGATTAACGGAACAGCTTGAATTAGATTAAAGAAAGGTGTGAAAACAGACGGATACTGTGGGATTCAAATGCCATGTATGTGTTTTTGCCGTGGTTTAAATGATGTGCTTTTAATACTTTTATGGACAAAAGTATCTCTACTTTGATGCAAAGTGTGTCTCTTTTTCCTTGAAACTACCTCAGAGAAATGTCAGAGGCTAAATCAGCTCCTAAAAAAATCCCTTATTATCTCTCTTCTTTTTGGAAAATCTGCTCTTTGCATTCTTGTTTTAGCTCATTATCTCATCAGTGTCTTTAACTTACTGTAAAAGGACTTTGTAAATACAAACATCGCAAAGTATATATCAGTGCTTGAAAACTCTGATTTAACTAAGTGTTTCATTTAATTTAATGCAACCTTTGAATAGAAGGAATGGTCTTTGTTTGATTATGCATGTTTAAACATCCTCTAGGATTTTATTCAGTTTAGTTCACTTTTTAGACTTGTAAAGTTAGATTGTACAGTTTGGGAAATTTGGCTTGCAACATAGCAAAGTAATATGCAATAGCAGTCACATGTTAAGTTGGAAATGGTCAAATAAATAAATAAAAACAGGCAAACAAGCTATAAAAAAAGAAAAGAAATCAAGATAATAAAACAGGGACTGTCATCCTGTCAAGAAGGATACAGCATATCTCTAAATATTACTATAACTTACATTACATTACATTACAGTACATTATGTATAAGGTCTAAATGTTAGTAACATGTGATTCACATAACATTGCTGCCATTTGGTCAAGACTCCTTTGAGAAAGAGATATTTAGATCTACAGAGAACATCTAGGTTAAATAAAGGTTTAAATGTTTTTTAGGTACAATCCACCACAACTGTCTTTTTAATGTCCTACTGCAAAGAATACAAGATATCCACGAGATTAGAACTCTGTCTGCCTCATATTAACTTCAGACAGGACAGTGTATTTTGTCTTCGCCCACATTGTAAGCACATTAGGGAGATGTTGTTTTAGTGTTCATATGGGCACCTGACTACAGTTTTAAAACTGTGAATCTGTCCTTTAATAACTGCAACCATTTTTTGTTGAAAGCAGGGACATACAGTAACTAAATCAGGAAGTATAAATAATCAAGTAGGATGTGAAGTATGAAAACTAATTGAGACTTCATGCCAATTTCCACAAAATGAGACAGTGTGTTTGTAGATATAAGTAGCAATGCGTGTCCAGAAGGTGGCTGATCTTTCCTCTACAAGACAGCTGAGGTCAGAAAGGTCGAATTAAAGCCGATTGAAAATAAGTTGTTTACAAAAAATCTCCTTAGACTCAGGGTTTATTTTTGGCAACATACATGTGTAAACTTCAGACTAACTATGGAATTAGGTGAGCTTCATAATATCTTGGTCTCAAGATGGTCTAACTTGGCCAAGAGTAATCTATAAAGCCACGGTTCAAAAATAAACAAAGCTGTTTGTGTAACAGGGTTTTAAGGAGCTGTATGGCAGCTTTAGTCTATAATTTGACCTAATCTAGGAGGGTTATATCACCCAGTGGGGAGGAGGAAGATGAGGAGGAATGGTCTTACAGATCAAGACTAACTCATTGTCTTAATCTTTTTTCTCTCAGTACATAAAAAATGGCAGACACAGCCGTTGCAACACCCGCTGACAAGAAGGCACCTCCCAAGTTCAAGCAGAGGACTGCTCGCACCTTCAAGAGCAAGGCCCCAAAACCAGGCCAGAAGGGGTAAGCTGGGTTTTGAAGTCCGATATTACATTTTTGAAAAATCAAGTATTAGATTCCTGGTTAATTCAGATTTTTTTGTTTCTGTTTGTTTCTTTTTCAGATTTGGAGACGACATCCCCGGCATGGAGGGTCTTGGCACAGACATCACAGTGGTGTGCCCATGGGAAGCTTTTGGTGACATGGAGCTCAGTGACCTGGCAAAATACGGAATTGTTTAGAAACCCCTCCTGTGTCTGCACCTCAATCTCCCTGCACTGATTTTCCCTAATCTCCCCCCTGCCACCCTCAATCCCTACTCTCCTCCCTAATCCCAAAATACCTGAACTGGTGTATGTTGTCGTGTTAGGGTCACATGGATTTTGGGAAACATTGCACAACAATTTATACCAAAAGTTGATCCATAACAAAATTGGCAGATGTTATTATAAAAAGCTTAGGTTAAATAAAGCTAAAATAATTATACATTCATATATGCTTCACTGAGATGCCCATGTTTCACTCTCCTAATTTACCCTTCGTCCCCCATACTTTGCAGTTATGAGACAACAGACTAGATCTGATGTAAGCGGGTTTGACCAGAAACTGTTTCTACACTTTATCATCACCAAAATGTGCTCCTCTTTTCCCTTTTTTTGCCTTTTCCACATCATGATCCTGCCCCCTACCCGCCTCTTTGGAGCTATTCCCTCTTAATGAATGTACAGCCGTTTATAAAAGATATGTATTTATATGAACTACGAATGTAAATTTGTGCACATTATCAATAGCATTGAGAGTTACAGTTGTGTAGAACTGTTAATAAATATTTTCCCCAAGTAAATATTGTGTAATTTTTCTTGTTTTACAGAAGGGTATAATTGAAGCTGAGAAAGCCAATAACAGATTCATATGCAGCATTAAAGCTGCTTTAACCAGCATTTTTGTTTGAACGATGGATCAAATTGTGTAATACCAAAGGTGCTGCAAGAAGTGACATCTTTCAGCTCATGGTTTTGGTTTTCCCTCAGTAATGAGTGGAAACCAAAATGTATCTACAAAGAGATTGAATATTGGTCTTAAATTGATCAGGTGACACAAACGGGACTCACTTATCTGATGAAAGCGTAACTGTTTGTTATATATATCAACTTTATAGGTGATATCAGTGTTAGTTCTGCTGCCCCAAAGTATCCGAAAAGTCAGTTAAGATATGTGACTGACTCAGGTTTAAATTGATGTCATCCATTTTTCTAAATGAACACAATGCCACGAGAAAAAACACCTGAAAGCTTGATCACAACAAAACATTTTTATATAAAACATTTTATATGGACATTCAATAACAAAAAAAAACAAAAACAAAAACAAAAAAACAAACAAAAAAACCCTTAATGGCAGTCAAGGGGATACAGACAGGACAGAGGGAGAGGACCGGTCATTGAGAAACAATAGTAACTATGAAGAATGGCCGCATAGTTCACTATTATACAGTGGCAAGAAAACCATGACAGGAAAATGATGCAGCCGCACGTTGCTTGCGCAGCAGCCATTTCGTTTGTCAGCAGGCCTTTTTGCCAAACAGCACTGTGCTCTTCATCGTGTTGAACTAGCTTCAAACTGCTAGCTGCCTGTCAATCTCCATGGAGTTTAGTGGTAAAGAAGAACGCAACTGGGATCTGCTGCTCAGGAGTCAAATATGAAAGACACAAGATTCATGCAAACTATTTTTTTTTTTTCACTTGACAAGTATCGCTCATGCTGGTTTGTCCATGCCTTCAGTGGCTCTGTAAGTCCATCTTTGTGTATTTTTGTGTAGCACTTCTTAAGTTGAGAATTAGAACGTGCTGGGGACTGTTAGCATCTTTGGCTAGTTTTCTTTTCTTTTTTTTCATACTGTCCAGAGCACATTCGATAGTAATATGGAGATATTCTGAAAAAGAAATGTCAAATGTCATAACCTTAAGAAAATCCTACAGCAGCACATTAAAAAAAAAGAAAGAGAGAAAGAAAGAAAGAAAACCGTCTCGTTGAGCTGTGTAGCCATGAAATTAGTTAATGGATAAAAAAAAGGTCATAAAAACTTAACTGCCCCATTTTACACACAACTTAGATCATATCCCACAATGGCATTTTGTTTTCCACCATGTTGGAATATTAACCTGCGTATGTAAAAGTTATATAACACTTTCAGACATTTTACTGGATATCTTCACCAAACAAACCTGAAGCGACCATGCTGGCCAAACTGACAGATTTCACCACTGAAATGAAAGGAGTCTCTGTTCAAAAGATGATTGAACCAAAAATAAACTGAAAAAAAGAAGGAACAAGAATGCAGCTCGTTTTAACCAAAGTGCTACAGGCTAATGTTTCATTCGTTCCAAATGTATCTGAAAAATATGGACGTGAAAAGAAAGAAAAAAAATTCAACTATAAGATACTTTGAAATATAATTAATGTCATGCTAGCAGAGTCTATAATCAACCAAAAATAATTAAAGCAACAACTGGGACTGACTAAATATTAAACTGAGAGGACAAAAGTTTGGTAGTGTTACATGCATACCTTTAGTCTTCCCCCTCGGTATAACTACTCAGGTATGCTCTCTGCTCAAGAACTTTACTCCAAAGCAAAAAAAAAACCCAAAAGAAAAAAAACTAAAACAAAAACCAAGCTTGAAATTCAACTTGCACCTTATTGGAGAAAGAACACTTACAGATATAAAAAATTTAAAGAAAGTAAAATAAAACAGCAATAGGACTATCAAGGATTATGATAATAACAATAACAAAGATAATATATTTATACATACGGCAGAAAAATGTGCTTTCTACAAATCTTTGGAACAAAAACAAAAGCCAAAAAAGCCACATTTGGAAATATAGAATACAACGGTATAGAAATATGCACAATAGTAAGTTGTTTTGCATTTAAATATTTTCTATGAACTCGACGACAGAATCTCTCTTGCTCAGTGAATGCTGCTGGCAGCATCACGAACACAATTACCAACTTAAGTATTTTCAAGGAAGACTCATTCAATATTGGACTTGCTCTATAAAAGATGGAGCATGAGGGGAAAATCCAAATAATAAATCTCTAAAATTAAAGGATCAACGAATACTTGGCTCGAAAGCTAAGAATCAACTTTAGGAGAAAATGTTTTTAGTGTAGTGTTTGCACTTTTTGTAGTAGTGTGTAGTGGTGCTTGCACACAGTGTAGTGAAATCTTGTGCGCGAGAAGGATGACGTGAGACTATAGTTGTGTCATATAGTCAGAAAGGTGGAATATTTCTTAAATAGATGCTCATTTTCGAATTTTAACCCCAAGTTTCATTGGGGAAACTACATGTCCCATAACAGCAGCGACTGCTGTGTAGCTGAGTCAAACAAAATAATGATATTAATAATAATAATTACAATAATAATAATAATAATAATAATAATTTGGTAACTTTTTTCTCTAAACTAATTTCTTTGCATATCATAACAATTTAAGTTTAAAGGTTCACCATTTCCACATACTAAGAAAACTTGAGGTAAGGAACAGCTCTAATAACCCTCCCTCCTTCAGCTTTTGGACGTGATTTCTGTAGCGTGATAAACCGTCACATCATCATCCCTTCAAGCTGCCATGATCAGTCTCCCTCAACCAGAACACAGCAAGAATGGCAATCTTCTCATTACTATCCACCCACATAAAGGAGGAATTATAAAAACCATCAGTGGGCGTTTTATCATTTTAGTGACTCAAAATGTTTTCTGGTGCCGTTTTGATGCACTTTCTTGCTTCCTACCAGTGGACACCTTGATTGCTTGTTTCCCTCTCTCTCTCTGCCCTTCTCTCGCTCTCTCTTTCCTTAAATGTTGAGTGTGTGCAGATACACAGTGCTCAGCACCTTCTCATACGTGGCTGACAGCTGTTTAAAATGTCAGTTATCCACATACAGCCTTTGGAAGAACATCTGGGCTCCATCCCGAGTCTTGTGCTGCTGAGTGCTGAGGGAATAAGAAGGGGGACTATAATACAGCCGTGCAATAAGGGAAGGAGGCCATTTTAAGTCTTTTTTTTTCCTTTTTCTTTTTTTTTATGTAAAGGCCATCCATCAGTCTTTAATACAGCATTCCTCTATTTCTGTAGTAGCGTATATAAGAAAATGTGGGACTGCTCTGGGATGGGATCTGAAATATCTTTGTTGTGGTTGACTCCACGCTTTAAAACTGGGTGCAGTCCACCTCCACGACAACAGAGGGAGCTCTTTCAGAGTAATTCAATGGAAGAGAGGAGCTCCTGGGAAATGTAGTGTCTTTAGTAGGGGGCAAATCTACTGTAGCCTCCCCTGTACAGTGTGGCCTGTAAAAAAACAACAACAAGTAATTAGCAAATAAAATCCGTCACTACATTAATTGTGATTTTATTGATAAAAGATAAGGCAATTTTTCTTGGTGTCAACAAATCCCATGAAAAGACCAAAACCAACAATGAACTTAACAAGAAAAAGGGCCCCGAGACAAAAATCAACTCCCAGTTCCTCCCACTCTCTGTGCAATGTGCAGTTTTTCAATGCTGTAATACCACCTGACCTAAGATATGCTATTTTATAATCTGATTGAACATATAACTAGACTTTTACACAAGGGGCCTCTTCAAGACCCACCTTAAGGTCTTTATCATGTCAGTCGCTATTCTGTTTTAATGGTACATATTAATACAGTGAAAAACAGTAAAGAGTTCTGGGTATCCCATGGCTTTGGTCAACTGGGTGGTAATCCAACTTTGGTCCTGGTGCTGTAGAGGCTGGGATATGCTCAAAAACATTTATTTGTATGATGTCCTGTCCAACCACATCTGAGGGCAAAAGTGTTTGTAAATGTTCCAAAACAGCCAAACTGAAAATCGGGGCGAAAAGTCAGCCGTGACAGAGAGGGGCGAGACACAAAAAATGTTTGTGTGTGGAATACAGTGAACACTTAGCCTCTCGTGCAAGGCACTCATAGTGTTGACAGAAATAGTTGTGTAAAAACTGAAAATACAGCTTGACAGAAATGTTCAAACCCTGCCTACTTTCTCCCTCCACAGGCCTGGCCAATCACTATGCATGGTGGGGGTGAATATCAGATTATTGGTTTTGAAAAGCAACAGTGGAAAGGCGTGGGGAGAAGAGTGCAGTTTGACTACCTGATACGCAATTTTGACAGAGCATGTTGGCCTTTTAATGTTCTCTAGAACACCAAATTTGTATTAATCTGCAGCAAATGTATCATTTACTCCTTTTTGAGCAATGTTTGCTAAAAAATTACAGTGCCCGAATTGCTTTTGTTTTTCAAGATTTTCCTCTCTAGTTGAAATGAACAGATTTAGAAATGAGTGCCACAGACAGGCTAGGAAATATTGAGACAAAGGATTGTTGGTTTTGGTCTTCGTCATCAGACCTATCCTTTAATGTGTTGGTTTTAGGGACTTACCATGGCACCAACACCGTAGGCAGCTGGGGCGAGTGCAGCATGGTAGGGGTCTGCCGTATAAACTCGTCCGTAGCTGTCAGAGAAAAGCCAATATATCAAACATAAGCAATAAAAAAATCATTACATTTCTGCCCTTAACTCTATAACACTGGAACCTTGGGACAGATGATGGTGATATTTAAAACACTGTTCCTGGCCAATGCTCTGTTTAGGTGCCAAACCTCTCAACAACCTCGTGACAGGAGTCAGTGCTGCAAGCAAACAGCCAAAACATCAAGATATCAGCTGGCTCAGCAGGTGTTTGCCTGTCAGACTAAAGAAGCGCTGGACAGCCCACTCACCTGTCACTGTAAGCTGCTGCTGCGGCCGCTGCTGCTGCAGGAGTTGCTACCGCAGCTGGCTGGGCGTAACGATACGCTGCATAGCCACCCTGTGAGGAGGCGATGAAAGGGAGAGAGGTGGAGGACAGGGAGAGAGGTGGATGACAGCGTGAGAGATAAAGGAGAGAGAAAGAGATATGATGGGAGGAGAGGTGGGGCAGACAGAAGGAAGAGTAAATTCTTGTTAGACGTTTGCTGTATTTCTTCTAAATACTATCAGACTAGTAGTGAATCTAAAGGGGTTACATTGTGAGAAAAACTGCTGAGAAGAGAGCGAAAGATTAACAAGCAGACAGTCAGCAAAACTGGCTAATCTGGTGCAGTATAGCATTCACAAGGATGTAGCTCAGGCTCTGTGTGGGTCTCTCCCTTCATGACTAACCCGGAAAACAAAATCTTTAATTGCGTGTCATGTGTTTTACTGTTTGTATCGTTCCCCAAGTTGCATCATATGTCCCACTGTGAGTTGGACATGAAGGGAGAGAGAAAAAGTTCATACCCATAACTGTGCCCCACCCTTGTTCCCCTATCAAAAACACACAGTTAAAGAAAGGGGAAGGGGTGGCGAGATGATTGCGTCATTATTTATGTTGGATGGACAGCTGATGAACAGACACAAAAAAACTACAGGTGTAAGAAGACAGTCAGCCAGTCGGATTAAAAAGAGCACACACACACACTCACGTGGCCAGCGACCAATCACTGACAGACACAGCATGCTTTCCCAAACTCTGAACATACAGTGTATTAGGCCAAACATCCCTATGAAAAAAACAACAAACGCACACCGCTGCATTCTACCCTAAAGGATCAGTCACGACCAAGTCCCCGCATTCAGGACCACACAGTTGCTGCTATGGGAGGAAGGCTGGATTGGGGGAGGTGGGGGAGGAAGGGAAGGCAAGGAGGAGGAGGAAGAAGAGGCGCACAGGGATGAGGAGAGAGAAATATAATATGATATAGAAATCCGGTAAGGAAGAGGAGGAGAGTACAGAAGCTAGGTGACACACTGCAGAAAAGGATTTCAACTATCAAGTGCGGAAGTAAAGATAATAATGAACAGAGCGAGGAGAAGTGAAAGAAAAAGACAGAAGCAAAGACGTGAGTTTATAGAAAGGGGAGGAGGAGGTGGGAGGAAATAGGAGGGTCTGGGGGCGGAGTCAGCCTTGTAAGTATGTCTGCATGCCGACATTGATTCGGTTAGCATGCCACAGGTGAAACAGATAGGGAGATTCCTGGAAGGGGTCTGAATTAACTGCTTTTTTCTTAACCTTCATCCCTCTGAATATACTGGATCAAATTTCAGGTTTTAGTGCCATTATTCACGTCCTATTGGTTTCGTGTCTTTATGTGTGTATCATCTTACTAACACGTTATGATATTCTCTAGGGCAGTGGTCTCCAACCCTGCTCCTGGAGAGCTACTGCCCTGCATGTTTTAGGTATCTCCTCACTCTAACACACCTGATTCTAATAATCAACTCGTTATCAAGCCCTTTGACGAGCCTCAGCTGCTTGATAACGAGTTAGAGTGAGGAGATACCTAAAACATGCAGGGCAGTAGCTCTCCAGGAGCAGGGTTGGAGACCACTGCTCTAGGGTGTGTAGTGTAGTGTGTGATAGACAGTGGGCAGGTCTTAGCAACGAAAAGTGGATTAATCTATTAGACGATTAACAGAAAATTCATCGCTTTGCGGCAATTTTTTTTTTTTAATCGTTGTCCAGAGATGTCTTAAACCAGCTTCTTAAATGTGAATATTTTCTGGTATCTTTAGTCTTCTGTCATAGTAAAATGATTATCTTTGGGTTGTGGACTGTTGGACCGGACAGAAAAAGTAATGTAAGGATGCATTATGGGCTTTAGGTTTCAGTCACAGTTTTCTGACATTTATAAAGCCTAATCAATAAAATAATCAAAAGATTAATTCATATTAAAAATGAACTGTAATCTTAAGTGAAATGTATGAAAAAGTAACAAAATGACTGAATGTTAAATGACACTATCAATTGTTTTTAACCCTAAGTATCAGTTTTTGAGAATAGTTTTTAAAGTTTTATGATGTTAAAATTTAAGGGTGCACTACATCAGCTTAAAAATCTTTAATACATTTGTTTTTTCATATTATGGTTTATTTGTTTTAATTCATCATGCCTCAACATGAGAGAGAAAAATGTGCATGTTGTGGTGTGAGATGGTGGAAATCTGGACACTAGTGAAAAGAGCAACACAGTCTATAAAATATTTACATTTAGCTGCTTGTATCAACATGAATACAAATCTTTCCCCTGAGGAGGTCTCTGATTATAAAAATGATTCGTGCTCAACCGTTTACTTCCTTTCCTATCCCAAATTTGCACTAACATGTTCATCCATCTCTCCAGCCGATGTTTTCTGAATATGACTCAGAGACCCCCGAGAAATGCAGATTTCAACGTAATTCTTTTCTCCCCCTTCCGCAACTGCACCCATGTCAGAATCCAGTGAGTTAGTAGAAGAAGACAGAGAAGGCATTTCAATCTCAGATGGTCAATAATGTCTAGCAGCACGCAGTCATTGGAGACGAGGAGGATGCACACTGGCTCTCACACAGAGTGTGTAAACCCTACCTGGGGCAATCTGCCACTAATGTCCTGAAACACTAGTCTACAGAGAGAACAGAAACAGCTATTGTCAACCTGGTCACACACACACCATTACACACACACACACACAGATACACACTCATAATCACATTGGTACAAACTCACAAATGCACAGAGACAAACCCTAGAGGAGTCTACTTATGAATGGATACTTTGATGAGTGTGCGCCTGCTGCTGAGTGCTGTACTTGTTTGCATCAGATGAAACATGATTTTTGGCTTTGTTCATTATATGCAACATGGAGAAGTGATGAGTTTAATTTAACTGTGATATTAAAATAGCATTATTCATTCATTTGGTCATTAGGGTATAAAATGTCTATCTGTGATTAATCAAAACACCCAAAAGTACACGTCTCTATGGGTTTGGTCCGTGCTGTTCCACACTTGAAATCCCACAGGCAAGAGGGGGGAAAACGTAGGGAGGAGTGAGGCAGTAGAGGAGAGAGGCGTATACTTACATAGAGATCAGCGGCACCGTAAAAACCATCCTGATAGGCCATCACACTGAGAGAGAGAGACGAGAAAGGAAGAAAAGAAGAAAAAGAAGGGAGTACAGAGGAGCGGTGGTGGAATGTAGAAACAAACAAAAAAAAGATGGTGTGATGCGCCACCATGTGGGCATTGCAGAGAACGACAAACAAGAGTGACGATTGAGGGAGAGAGAGGTGACAAAACGGTGCAAAACAGATTGTGAAAGGGAGAAGAGAAAGAAGGGTGAGATTATTACACACCGTGCAACATGCAAGAAAAAAATACCACCTCTTTGTATACATATGCACTGACTCATTCATCCATTTAAAAGTAAATACTGCTCATTTTGACTCTAATGCAGTTAAGGATCATATCATTATCAGTTTCGAGGTACAAGGAAATGGTATTTCAGCTCTGCAAACTATCAATGTCATTATTTCAAAAAATATATATTCAAACACACAGCATGCACAATTATGAAGTTCAATTTTAACTAGGCGAAGGCATGCATTTAAGAAATACGCCAAATATTATGTGTTTGTGTCTATTTTTTTCATTATCAGTAGCAGATCTGGTATAATTACCAGATTTTGTACATATTAGTGTGTATTTACCCAGGGTAGGTAGGGATGGCAGGTTGTGGCACAGCTGCCCTGACTGCGCTGTACATGGGCCGGGCACGACCTCGGAGGTGAGCGCCCCGAAAGGTTGCAGCGGTGGAGGCAGCCGCTGCTGCTGCTGCTGCTGGGTATGGAAACCCTGGAACTGAGAGTGAGAGAGGGAGAGAGGGAGAGAGAATGAGGGGAGAGAGAGAGAACGAATAAAAACAGCTTCTTTTAAAAACAAAAAAAACCCTCTTAACTATTATTGTGTGCAATGTGAGTTGAGCAGGCGGGGTAAGCAAAAAGGTTTACCTGTTGTCATACCTGTATAGAGTTCAGGACTATACATTGCTCCAACCATGGGACTCAACTTCCATCCAGCTGTATTCAAAACAATGAATCATATATTTAATGCATATCAGTTTGATAATTCAATATTATTGATGATTGACTTTCAGCTGAACTATATTATGATTATATCATCTTGTCAATGTTATAATTACACATAATTCTGTTCTGCAAAGTAAAGATTTCAAGTGAGCTCCAAAAAACTAATACACTTTATGTTGGAACTTTGAGTTTTACACATATTCAAAATAATTCACCTCTTTAAACATCAGTCTAAAGGGATATCTGCCACTTTTTTCACTGTTTCTTGCAGAAATAAGATGTTTAAAGCTTGTGAACACTCCACCCTCAGAGTGTCTTTATGAATCAGAAATATCTGAACTAAAGGTAGACTCTGCTGTAGGTTCAGTACAAAATGTATTACCGTATGGCAGAGCTGCAAGGCCTTCTCCGTTAGAGTACGGGGTGGTCATCTTCTTGTTCGTCATCACTCTGGCTGTGGCATTATTGACCTGGACACCAGAGAAAGTGGTCAGAGGCTAATTCAACCCAGTTTAAGTATGGAAAAAAATAGCAAAATGATGCAGAATTCAGTCACATTTAAGTTTGTGTTGTGTGCCTTCATAAATTAAATGTATTCCTTGACACATTAGGGGAATATGATATATGATCAGCTTTTTAAATTAAACTTGTAATTCAAGTGAAAGGTATCATTACACTTTGACAGCTTTTTTAAAACTTATGACAGAGGTTAATTCTGTTGATGAGCAGCGATGGTATTTGATGCATGCGCTTCTTTTGAAGGAGAAAGACATTGAAAACAAGGATCCTGGTGAGTAGTCAGGCAGTTTTGCACACAAACAATGCAACCATTGGCACACAGAACAAAGAAAACAACAAAATATTTCAGAACAAAGGCATTCAAAAATAAATCCAAGACCATTATATTGCTACCTTCAAAAAAAGGAGGGAAAAAGAAGGTGAATTAAGCAGCAGATTCATCAGTTTAAACACAATGCAAAAAAAACATCAATCGAAGAGTTCATACACAAATTACACGCAGCCAATCAAGAGCGCATCACATCACCAGAGGTGAGCAAAACTAGCCAATCAGCAAGCATCAGATGCAGCAAGAGACCAATCAAAAAAGGTTGGCAGCCCTCCCAATCAAATACACATCATACAGAAGAAGGAAGAAGGGGAGGGAGAGAGAACGACAGAGAAAAGACAGAAATATATAGAGGGATGCAGGAGGAGGAGGAGGAGCCAGTCCACATGAAAAGACACAGAAAACACATACATGATGTGGAGAAGAGAGAGACAGAGAGAGTGAACAATCCATCCAAATGTGCAAATCTTCTAATGAACAAACATGAACAACAAGATGCGCTACACACGTACAAAATACATCTGACCGTTTGCCTACATTGGATCTAACTGTACATGAGCAACAATGGAGAGATGATCAAATGGAGCAGGAACAAACAGAGATAGAGAGAAGTCTAGATAAAGACAGAGAGGATGGGGGATGCAAATATCATTCCTCAAAAAAATTAAAATCAAACCATGGTTGTGAAACACTGCCAGGCATTCCAGATCAGTGTCGCACACCAGAAAGACCTCGAAGCAAACAACCACCAACACACACCATCCAGAACCAAACTGATCAAAAGGTAAAACAAGGACACCTCTTTTAAAGAAATCAACACAAAGTAAAGCTGCCATTCTCTAATCAGTGGCACAAAAGTTTGCTTTTCTCAGGCCTACAAATCATTTAATTGCTTTTTTTTTAGTTTACATATAAGATATGAAGAGGAGATTTGCTTTTAAGTAGAATATACTTGCATCCTCTTTAGGGCACCCATATGTAGCTTTTGTTTGAATGTTAAGTCTTAACAGCCGTACCTCTACAACTGTCTGCAGTCTACAAAGTGGTACAGAAAGTGATGATCAAGTACTACAGTACACCATGATATACAAAACTATTATCCTCTCTCCAGTTAAGCTAACAAAGCACTCATGCTTCAGCATGCTGTCCCACTAAGGTGCAAAAATGCAGCTATTGGCTGACACACGACACAGAGAGATGAAATAGACTATATGACGTCATACAGATGACGAGAAAGAGAGTAAACCATGCAGGATACAGCTCTGGAATTAAATGCTGAATGCAGTTAGAGAGGTGATTGGAATGAATGCATAAGAAGTGGTAGTCATAGTTGTTGCACTTGCAGATAGATGCAGTACATTCAGTTATACAAGTGGCCTTTATAATGCCATGCGGTCAATGGCTAATCTCGTAATAGTTTCATTCACCACCTCCCCAATCAATCACAGGATTAGCCAATCAGGTTCTGTCAATCAATCAAGCTCCCTTCAGTAAAGGAGTCCGTCATTTGGGTGTTGGGTGCATTTTATTTCATTTGGACGGATGGGGTGAGGGGAGGGGTCATTCAAAGATGATGCCATGTGTACACAACTTACCGTTGCCAGGGAAACGGCGTGAGGACACGCGAGCAGTTACCGTGGAGACTGACAACAACAACATACAAAAATCATCAGGGAAATAGAGAAAATATATGTAAGAAAGAAATGATGAACCAAAAAAATAAATAAAAATAAAAACAGAAAACAAAACAGAAAAAAACGAGGTAATGAAAAGCAACCCCCACCCCATGGCAGAGAGGAAGTGATGTAACAGGTCACCTACATGTATCAGCCATTTGACAACAACCTAGCCTCTACTGGTTTAAACCCACTACAAACACAGATCATAAAAGTTGATAAAAGAGCAAACAAATGAAACAGAAAATGTCAGAAATTTTAAATCTAACTTGGGTGGGAATCTACCCGATATCATCCAGATTATATTCAAATAACTGACAAAATAATCACTCAAAAATCAAACTTAATCCCGTTCTCCAATGTTTATGCTACCTGACTACATCACAGGACAGGGAAATGTACAGAGATATGTGGGAGGGATGGACAGCAGAGGAGGATCACAAATGCAGGTGCATATGGGGACACACAAACTGGGAGAGACAGACAGACAGACTGGCCTGGTGAAAAAGAGTGGAGAGAGATGGAGGAGAACCCAAAAATAAATGAAACAATAAAACAATAAAAAGGAAAGGAGAGGGAACGACAGCTATCTATTGCATTCTCTTCACTTGTTCATTCTCTCTCCGCCCTCCATAATTTTTTTATTCTGCACACCCACACACAGAGAAGACAGAGAATAGTGCAGGACATTCGAGACCATGCAGAGGAGCTTTAGTAGCAAGTTAAAATAAAAAATAAAAAAGAAAGCGTGATTCAAAATCAGGAGCCAGAGCAAATGGCGAAAGCATGGTGGTACTTGATCTCCCAAGGCCATTTGCAACTGAATTCTAAGCTCATGCTGACAAATTAAAAAAGGATGTCACAACAAAATGCACTTCCATGAGATCTGGTGGGTTTTTTTCAGGAGTGGTGGATGCAAGTGTGTGTGTGTGTGTGTGTGTGTGTGTGTGTGTGTGTGTGTGTGTGTGTGTGTGTGTGTGTGTGTGTGTGTGTGTGTGTGTGTGTGTGTGTGTGTGTGTGTGTGTGTGTGTGTGTGTGTGTGTGTGTGGTGTAAACAATACAGTTTTTGTTTGTTTGTTTTTTTTGCTTCTTTTTTTTTTTTTAACCATCCATCTTGCACATCTTGTCAGCCCTTTTTTTTTTTTGAAGCATCAGAAATGACACCACACTTCTCACGGCAGTCTCATTCCCCAAAATACTGCCCCTTGAAATTGCCCCATCATGCATCAGTCTCTTAACACATCAAACATATAAACTGCCAAGAGGCACCCGCGTAATATTACATGAAAGAGTGAACAGACAACATCTGACCTCATGATCCATCCATGCAACATACAGTAGCCTCTTACAGACACCAGCAAGCACTTTTTTTTCAGAAAATAACTGAGAGGCTTTTAACTGCCCTTCCAGTCTTAAACTCAGCAATAAACCAAAAATGGCCAATCATCATGATCATGGAAGAAGTGGTGATGGTGATGAAAAAGGTGCAGGAAAAATAAAACAAAACAAAAAGATCCTACATGCTGTGACAGAAGCAGATATCGTCAGCGACTGTGTCGTAGTGACGTCTCACCGGCCATGCCTGTTGTGTAGCCACTCCACCCAGCATGCTTTGCAAAAACCACACAGCTTTTCAGATCAAGGTGCAAAATGGACAGCCCACGACATCAACGACAAGAACAACACCAGCATAAACATAGACAGGGAGTGCTGTCAAAATAGACGCCGGTGTGCGCGGCACCACTGCACCATGCTATAGTGAAGCCAGAGGGGTTAGAATTAAACACAGACAGCCATCCGGAAACCTTCTCTGGGGCAGAAACAACCAGAACAAGCTAATTCTCATTGTCAGACATGGAGGGAAAACAGAGGAGAAAATGGTCACTGTTTGAAAAAAAGGGGCGAGGGTGGGGAGTTACCTCGATTTTACGTCCCTCCACCAGTGTACCATGAAGCTTCTCTCTGGCCCTCTCTGCATCTGCACTCGTCTCAAATGTTACAAAACCGAAGCCCTGCAAGCATGGAGAGGGGGGAGGAGGGGTGGGCAAATGGAAAAAGAAAAGGAGGGGGAGAGCGAGAGAAGGCTGAACATTTGCTTGGCTCATTTATGTTGAGAAACTTTGAGATTGCGTGTGTTTTTCGACTGTCCTACCTTGGATCCCCTTTCATTGAAAATTATCTCGACATCGAGGATTTTGCCATATTGCTGAAAAAAGGAAGAGGAACAAAATGAGGATGGAAGAACGAGAATGTAAGTCAAGTACTGCATATGACCACAGGGTGTCAGCACTGTTCAGCCATGATGAGCTGGCAACGAGCCAGCCCTGGTAGTCTTTTCTTCCAGCAAATCTTCCTTGCCTCTGCTCTTTTCTCTGCACCACGCTTTACAGACATTCCTCTTACAAAACAGCCGAGCAAACGGCCAGATTTTTACACCTGAGTGCCAAACGACATTCAAAGTAATAATTTGTGTTTTTTTCAGTCAAATAGGACACAAAAATTATTCCTTTTAGATGAACAAATATGACACAACCTTATTTTTAATATGAAAGGATAATAAGAAATGATTTGTCACTGAAAATCACAGTGAACTTCATTCTGAGTCATGGTGCTGATGTCACCAGATTGGGTCTTTTAGTCATTATTTTTTTATTAACTGCATGCTTTTAATCCCAAAGCTACTATTCTGGGTTATTGTTATGCCATGATGTATAGTGAAAAAGGCAGAATATTCCGGTCTACATACCCCAAACATCTGCCGTAAGTCGGGGTCTCGGAAGCGGAAGGGGATGTTGGACACGTGGAGGCGTTTGGGGGTCCCCTTGGCATCTGAATCATCCCCGATGCTCCCTCCACCACCTCCTCCCCCTGAGCCAACCCCTGATTGACCATCAATCTGAGAGGACCCATCTGACTGTTAGGACAAAGAGACATATGAGAGAGAGACACACAGGAGGGGGAAACCAGAGAAGTCCATTAGATGACAGAAATGTGTTTTTATTATTTATAGTGTGGTAACTTTAGGGCTAAAACCAAACATGCCCATCACAATTTCATGCAATGTACCATATTTAAAGAGCTCAGGCCAGTCTACAATGCAAAATCAGAACATATTCAATTTACACACATCTTTCAGCAGAGTAAAACAGGAAATACTTCCACTTAAAAAGCTGGAACTTGCAAATGTTTCACATTTCTGCTTGTTATCTCTGGTTGTATTTAGGCCATTGTGGAAAATGTTGTAAATAACTGAGTGTAATGGGCTTTGTTTGACCGTTGACAGTCAGAGCTTTCGGTTTTCCAAATGTGAGGATTTTCTGCTTTTCTCTGTTTTATTACATTGTGATTTGAATATTTTTTGTGTTGTACACTGTTGGTCTGACAAAACAAGCAAACTGTAGTAAGGATGCACCAGTCTGACTTTTTCTCTCCTGATAATGATACCTCAACACGGGGTATTGGCCAATATAAAGCACCGATCCAACAACTGTGCTCACCCCCTCACCTCCCCTCACCCCACCCCACCCCTATTTAAACTCTGCTCACTGCATGGAGCTCATTTGAATCATTTTTACGTATGGTAACATGAGGTCGGTGATTACTGCCGCCTGCTGTGACTGAGTGAATGCAACTGAAGGCAGAAACATTTATGTCTTTTAATGATGTTTACAAACAAACTGTGAACTGGTAATGCATGATCCATTTAATCATTGGTTAATACAGAATTTTTTAAGTCCCCATATGGCGCTGAAATATTTTAATGAGCATTTTCTCCTGTTTTTGGACATTTCACAGCATAAACGAATAATGACTTAACTATTAAAAATTGTCAAGGATTTTTCCAGAAATTCTAATATACAGTATCATGATCTAGTATATACTGATACTGGTACATGAAATTATATATATATATTTTTAATCAGAGTCATCATCAAATTCACTGGTTACTCTATTAGTACTTTATACTTTAACCCTGGGTATTGGAATTGGTGTCAGATCAGTGCATATTTTTAAAGTTTTTATGCTACAGTACATTCCTTCTCGCTCTTATTCTCAGCGCCCACTTAAAGCAAAGACCTGACGTGGACTGCACAGAGGAAGAGGCTGGCACTCACTTGTGCACTGATGCTGTTGGCGGCGTTGGCGGCGATGTTCGCTGCTCCGCCGGCTTCCACGGGGCCCTGGACGGCCCCGGCTGCGTACAGGCTACCCCCGTAATCCAGGGTCAGGCCGTTCTGGGGGGGCGGTGGTGGAGGTGGAGGGAACGCGGAGAAGGGTGGAGGTACGAGTCCGTCCTGGCCGCCAGCACTATCCTGAGAGCCCTGTTAGAAGAAAGAGAGAGAGGAGTGAGTGAAAGCTAAGTAGCTGTCTGGCGAAATTCCACAGTATCTTTTACTGAGAGCATCACCCGACCACACAGAGACTACTTTCCCATGAGCTTCAGTCTAAAAAGTCATACAGGCATGGATATTATATTTCCATTTCCATTTCCCAGAGTGTGTGTGTGTGTGTGTGTGTAAACGTGTGCATGTATCTACACACCCCATGCATTAAATATTCACAGCAGCCACATCTATTATTAAGGGTCAGATGCCTCCATGCTCAGTGTTGTACAATGGAGTGTCTAACGCCCATACACACACACACACACACACACACACACACGCGCCTCTGCACACACACCACCTTTGACACGCTAACGCCCACACACCTAAACGCTCACACAAAGACCGACTGTTAGTAAGGAAACCTGCCAAAGTATACCGTACATATTATTACCCAAGAAAATACTTTGGCAAGTTACTGACACTCGAGCGTGAAAGAGAACAATACGGACACCCACAAACACACAAACATGACACCGGCAATAATAACACACACACACACACACACATTCCTTGCTGTTGGCAGTGGGGCATGGATACCCTAAATGGTAACAGTCAGAGCTCGGAGGGAGACAGCAGGGACAGGAGAGAAAAGGGGGGATGGATGATAAAAGGTGATGACGGATAGAAGAAGCATGGTCGGCCTCTGATCTATACACCATCACAGTCTTTCAGATCTTTTTATAACTCTAATAACTGCACTGGTTAACCAATCAATGATGTGCTGCAATATATTGAGAAATTCTTCTGGTTGTGGTTTTAGTTTGTTGACAACATTATGACATATTTTTGAAAATACAGCATTAGTCAGAGGAAGCATTGAGCAACATTAAGATATATGTGTATTATGAAAAAACAAGAAAACTGAATTATATGAACAAACAAACAGACTAAAATCTTTTCAGAAAGCAGACTAGGTAAAAAGTATCAAAAGGCGCCTTTAAAAGAAAACATGTAAAAGACGGTTGCAAAACAAGCTTAAGATGCAAATCAGTTAAGTAAAAAAAAGATATTAAAATCTCCACATTTTACAAGGAAATACAATCTAGCTGCCTCTTCTTTTTTCTGTCTTCTTAATCTCCTTGTTCTTGTTCACCTACCTCTAATTATCATCATAATCAATTTAACTATTACCATTATTATTAGTAGTATTATTATCAATATTATCATTCATAATAGTAGTAGTGTGGTGGCACTAGCAGCAGGCTATAATAGTAATAATTAATTAGTAAAAGTAATACTCGGTTTCCTTTTTTCATCACAAATATGATATCACCTCTAAAAAGACTTCATGTTTACTAGACATCTGTTTGGCTACATTGACTTTGTGTTTCTGTGTGTGTGTGTGTGTGAGTGACGGGCTGCAGCGATGCCCATCTGAGTTACACAATAGATCTGTGTCCCTTTGGGAGTGTTAAAAGTGTGTGGGAGGATGTGTATGTATGAGTGCGTGCGTGCGTGCGTGCGTGTATTTGCGTGCATGCCATCTGTCTCCCAGCTTTTGACCTTTCTCGGCGTCACACCTGTGACACGGTAGCCGGGCCCCTCGACTCAGTGACAAACTGGGGGATGCACATGGTCGACACGGATCACAGCGATATCATGACAAGAGAGCAGCGACAGCAGAGCTGCGTGGAGTAAACACTGAAGGGAACTTTGTATTTCAATTAAACACAAGTAATTTGTGTATCATCGTGAATATAGACAGAAGCTTGAAAGATAACATCTAACATTTTGGAATTTATTCAATTCGCTTTGCATATTTAATATGCTGTCATGGGGACGAGCACATGAACAATAAGCATTTTTATCTGGAATCAACTTTAAATTGTAACCCTTATTTTTTTCTCTAATGAGTCTTGCTAGTTAGGCATTTATAATACAGCTTTAAACCCAGGATGACCTTTAATAATTAAGACGTTTGCGTACTAAATGTATCTTTCACGGTTGCAAAAGTATGTTGTTATTAAATGTGAAATTTTAGGAAAATGCCAACCCTACACAACCCCACACCAATCCACATAATTAAAAGGACTGAAGAAATAAACAAGCCCACAGAAATAACAGTGCCATGGGTATTTAACAATTTTATTAAAACCTTGAATTGTGCAGAAATAATTACTTCCTACACGCTTTTTATCATTTGTTGTTTTAAAAAAAACATTTTAGTGACATCTACAAAGCGACACTAGAAATATGTACTACAAACCCTACGTTCATATCCAAAATCATTAAGCATCCTTAAAATAAATGTAAAAAGTAAATGTAAAGTAACTCCCCTTCCTCTGCCAGAAACTGCTTTACCTGATAGCTATTCCGATGATGTAAGAGCTGTCAGACTCTCTTCTTTCTGATAACATACTGTAAACACATGTTCATCATTAATCTCAACTATATAGCCTGGCTGGCACCAAACTGCGCTGCCATCCTCTATACTGCAAATATTCTCCTTTCATACCAAAAGTCCTGAACTGCTGCTGCAGCTCTCATGGCAGGTGAAGAGTCTCTGCCTCTGCACACAAAAGTAACGATGTTCTCCATTTTGAGCGTCCTCTCCTCTGGTGCCTGGCACTCGAGCGATGCTGTCACCAGATTACTGACCACAGTGTCCAAGTTTAACTTCATTCACATTTTCAGATGGCAGCTGTGTCCGCTCTTTTAAACCCTGCAGCTGTATGAACATATTCCAATCTCGTCCACGTGCAGCCAAATTAAGATTTTCTAAGTGATAACATCCCTCACATCCCTGCCTGCCTTCGTTTTTATGTAGCAACACAACTGTCTCATAAAGGCAGTTCTCAGAAGATTTTTCCCCGTTATTTGCACTGTTAGTTCTGCTAATGAGACCTGTGAGGGCTTTCATTATACAATACAAAATTATGTGTGTTTGCAAGAGTTTTCACCATAAACACCTTCATTTACTAACAGACCCAATAAACTGTTATGGATAGAAACTTTTCCATGTGGGTTTTACACCTTTCTATGCATCACTGCCACCTTTCTTTTAATCTGTTTACTGTTTTGATAACAGCAGTAATAATGTTATCCTCTAATGAATGCTTCTTCTGAAATCTCAAAATTAAGACTAGAAGTCTGCTGTGCAAAATTCGTTATCTGGTTTAAAAAAAACACAACCCCCTTGTCACTGATGGTAATAATGTGAACAGGAGCTGCAATTGTCTGGAGACATCCTGAATTCATTATATTTTCCTCAATTCAGATAGCTGCGGTAAGAAAAAAACAAAACAAAAATGCTAAATGATACACTGAACGACCTCACCTTGCAACAACAACATCCAAAATTAACTGTGAAAACGATAGCGGGTGGAGCAAGTCATTCTGGGTCACCAGGTAGGAACTAACCTGGATGACAAACAGAAATAGAGACCGGGTAAAAAGGGAAAGTTGATCAGCCGGCTTGGGTCAAATGGTGAAATGGGAAAGGTAGAAAGGGGACGACATACTAGCAGCAAGGTGGGAAATGGTTCTATAATACATGTAGGTATTGTCTCAAAAAAGCCATAATGAAAAGGCCCTATAGATGGCAAAGGCAGCCTGTCATTCAGTCCACCACTGTGGTGCTAAACAAGAAATCTTAAATATTAGATGAAGTGGATGAAATCTGATACACACATGTGTGCCCCCTCAGGAATAATTGTAATAACTTACCTGTTCATCCAGGGCCATCATAAGGCAAAACTTTACATTTGTCCTGTAAGTTTGTTTAACTACTTACATTCCAATCAGCTAAACAGCAGGCTCAAAACAAAGCTGCAAGACTAGTTCTTGGTTGTTCTCCAAGAACTAGTGTTGCAGAAATGCATTAACGTCTCACCTGGTTGAGCGTCAAGGGCAGACTATCTGCTAATGTATTGATATACTTGCATAGAATAATTAATAGTCAGACTCCTACATTTTTTTATAATGATATAATTTACTGCTCAAATACTCATACTAATTCTTATAACACTCGAGGGGCGAATAGTGGACTGATTACTCTACCACATACCACAACTATGAAGTTGTCAGTATTTTATAGGTCAATTGCGTTTTGGAACAGTCTTCCAGGTGAGGTTCGTGACATTAAGGGAAAAGCTGGTTTTAAAAGAAAATTAAGAACATATTTGATATCAATATAATGTAATTATATCATCTTATTTGAGTGTGGTGATTCATGACTGTATAATGTTTTTCTTTCATTTTTATATATTTTTTTATTCACTTGAGATTGTAATGTATGTTGTGCTCTATTGAATATTATTGTCTGGACCCCAGGAAGACTAGCTGTCGTCTTGGCGTCAGCTAATGGGGATCCTTTTAAATAAAAAAATAAACAGCAAATGTTTGCATGCTAAAATGCTAAGCTAAGATGTTAAACTTGGTAAACAGTACCTGCTAAAGGTCAGCATCTTACAACAAACTCACTGTATGTTACATTGCTGACGTTAGGATTTAACTCAAAGCACCCTGAGTGCCTGAGTACAGCCTCACAGAGCTGCAGAACATGGCTGTGAACTCTTGTTTAATATCTGAAGCTATCATGCTGCAAAATTAATTGCCTTCCATGGGACAAAAAGCCTGGCACTGGAACAATAAGCTAAAATAAAAAGGAAGGAAAACATGTGAGGAAACCCTGGGAAAACTTTACTCAGAAAGGAGTTCCCTTTCATAATGGTTGGTGCAGAGAAACAGGAAGTGCAATGAAATGCTACCTTTTGTCAAATCTGTTGGTAAAACTACACTCCTACTCTGCGTCGATGACTCAGGACACAACTCACTCGACTACGATGACTCAGTCTTGCACTTGACAACTTGTGATGCAACTCAAGACAGAAGGATAGTGATTCGGACTTAAATACTGCACACTTGGGACTTCAAGGTTTTGATATCTGGGCGGCAACGTTACATATTATTTCTTCAGTCTAGCTTAGTACACCAGTGATCAGATTCATATCCCTGTCAGTCATAACATTCTCATGTTTGTTGTTTCTCATGCAAAGAAACAAACAGACTAGCAGGAGAATGGACAACCCCGGCTGATGCTGCTCCTTTTTGCCAGACCAAAATAGAAGCGGGAACACAAGCCAAAAACAACCCTGTATTTGTGTTCGATGACTGGCCTTTTCAGAGATCCATTTTAGCAGCATCTCAACAGCCTCCTTTTTACCTGATACACTGTGTCAACAGCCCAGTATCTTCAGAAATAGTGTGTGCCTGTGTGCAGCTTTTCTTTTTTTTTTAACTAGTCAAGTTATGGGCCTTTAGCTGACTGTGAGTGGCCTTTGTGATTCGCATCAGGATAAAAGCATGTACTGAATAAATACACATAGATAGCAGGATAAAAGCAGGAACACAAAGACAGAGGAAGGTATTCTTGGTCAATTTGAAGAGAAGTGCTGCCCTGTAGACAGGCAACCTGTATGCTGTGCATTTGTGTCAGCACTCAGGTTTGTATATGTTTTGGTTTGTGTACATGTCGCATGCGTATCAGCATGTGTGTGTGCCCACTTGTGCATACGCTCCCCTGGCGTTAGGGCGTTACAGCGTTAGGCGTTAAGGGGTTGTGTAAGTGTATGCGTTGGCCAGGCAAAGCCAGTGAGTCAGAGCGGTAGCTGTAGCTGGCTTACTTTCGGGTCAGTTAGCAGCGGCAAGTGTGTCTGAGGAGGCATGTTATAAAATGTGCTCGTCTGCAGCAGTCTCACTACGCTACAGGAGGAGGCAAGGAGGAGGAGAGGAGACGATGGCTAAGAGCTAACTAGGGCAGCACTGGGTCATTTCACATGAATAATGACATTTCAGGATCTTACTTTCTTGGGCCTTGAGCCATTAGTCTATAGCCTAATTCAACAAATCTGACGACGGAAATTGCAGCTAGCAGCAACTCACATTTTGGCTCAATAATCATATTAACTGGAGAAGTTGTGTTCAGTTCAGATCTTGGCTTTTGACTCTGCACTGTTGTTATCCGAGCTGCAAACAGCTGGAGAAACGTTTATTTTGTGTCTGTGGCATACCGATGAGCCAGGAGACACCCTCTTGTTAAATTATTCCATCCCACATCAACCCCTCCTCCTCCATCCCTCTCCTCCATCACTCTTCCTCCTCCCCCTCTTGCTCTTCTCCGCTCCTCTTGCTGCTGCTCTCCCTTTCCTCCCACTCTTTCTCTGCTGTGTGCTTCACTTCTTTACGCTTCATAAAATCCAGACGGGACCCCTTACATACGTCCCGCCCCCACGCATGTCAATCAAGCCCATTTGCCTCATAGCAACAGGATAACAGTGGTGTCCAGGCTCCTCCTCCCGCACTCTTCTCCATCTCCTTATAGGGTAACATGTCTGCTTGTCAAACAAACCCCTCCCAATCCACCCCCATCCTTTTCCTTGTAGGGTCTCACGTCTGGTTACCCTTCCCCGCACGCGATTCTGGATGACTCCCCTTTCACATGCATGTGCGCATGGATACACACATGCATGCATAGGTCTGTATAAACACACACACACACGCACTATTACTGACTTTTCCTGTCATCTCCCCTCTGGCTGTGTCAATAGTCCGTTCGGCTCCACTGCAGCTTTTTATGAAAGGTAAACACTCCAAATCAAAAAGGCGATGACATTATTTGTCTAGATTTACTTCTCATTAAAACCAGCACGCCACCCAAGACAAACATATGTGCAGGTGAACACACAAACATTTATTTACCCAACATGGACACGCCTCTTTCTATGCATTAGATATGACCATGAAACGAGTTAGTCTTGTTCAGACCTCCTGTAGCGCTCTGTGATAATAAAATACTCAGCTGGTTGTCCAATGTGTTGTAAAAATGTACACAAACCTGCTGTATGACAGTGTTGTCACTGTCAACCGCACCATCCAAGTCGGCGAGGGCAGTCCCTTTCTGTTTCAAAGGCAGGTCCTTTTTAAAGCCACGCAGATGCCTAACAGCAAGAGCTATTAGAGATGCAAATAGCTACTAACGAGGCATAACTCGCATAACAACTAAATGTTTGAGCAATTTCGTAACTATCTCTCTCTTCTTCTTTTTTTTTTTTTTTTTTTTTTATAGGAGGCATGGTGTAAAAGGTGTCTCCCATCGACGTTTTCCTCACGCCTCGAACCATCTAAGAATCTGAACAAAATGAATGACTCATCCAAGTTGCCACAGCAACACGGCTCATTGGGATCATTTAACGACCATCATTGTTAATCCTGCAAAGAATCAATATGAAGATTTTGAGGGGTGGGAGGTGGAGGAGGTTGGGTTAAAACCTCACGACCCGTTCACAGTAAGCAAGCGTGGCAGCATGTGTGTAGTTCTGCGGAAGGTAGGTGTCTCTCCCTCGCCTCAGGGCATATGCTTAGGTGGGGCTTTAGAAAATATTTCAGCCTTCTTGCACCAGATCTACTCAAACTCTCTCAGCACGGGCCAAAAACATTAGCAAAAAAGTACTGCTGCAAAAGAGCTCATGAATTACCCCCGTCATGAGGCAACCCTTGAGCACTGGCACACACACACACACACACACACACGTAACTGCAAAGTCAGCTTTACGGTCTGAAATTGCGTGACTGAGCAAACTAGCTCTCTCCAGCTGACCTACAATATTCTCTCATCAGGGTATGTCTCGGTGTGACTCTCTGACCATCCATCTTGCTCAACTCATCCGTCCATCTCTGCATAATTTCAGCTTCCTCATCCAGCGGGCTTCCCTGGTAACTGACTGAGGATGTCCCGTCACCTTTGAAATCAATTTCCATTCTCGTGCTCCCATTCTCTCTCTTTTTTCTAACCCATCCCCCTCTTCCAGGGGCTCTTAAAGGAAAACATTGAGATAACAGCTGCCAGGGCCCCGGGGAGAGCAAGAGGAGGGAGAAAAGAGGTCAAACAGTAAAGAGAGCAGGAATCCAAAAGGTACAGCTGAAAGAGAACCACACACACGAGCAAAGCCAACAAACAGCAAACACACACACACACACACACACAGGCACGCGCACACACACACACACACACACGCGCACACACACACAAAGCCTGACTCTGACTCACACTAAATGAAATGTAATGCTATGAACGTGACACTTCATGCACCAACTTTGCAGTCCACTGCGTGCTTGAGCTTCTGTGTGTTTGTGAAATGTGTGACACAGAAATTACAGTGAGGAGGTGTTGTTAGCTGAATAGAGGCGATGCAGAAGGGTGGACGAGAAAGGGAGAGTAAGAAGAAAGAAAAAAGGACAGAGACAACTGTTCTGTGGACACCTGTCCCTTTCGCTCACAGGCTTGAGCGATGTACAGAGACAGCTGCAGGGGCAATAAAGAAGAAAGACTTTTTGTACTTACCTCTCCTCCCCCTATTGCTGCACTGTTTCTAATCTTTCGCCTCCAAATGCTTAAAGATTTTTATCGCAGAAACGGCACACTGAGCTGCTACATCCAGCTGCACAGACTAACACGCTGTACTGTATGTTCACATAAATTCTTCTGAGCATACATAATACATGGCGGAGCACAGTTTCTGGCAGTGGCAGCTCTGATGTTCAGATTGCGTGCGCTTCTAGCTCTGGGCAGGAGAACAGATGCCACAACAACGGCGTACAACACATCGCCGCTCGTGTGTTTCACCATAGCCAATCATAATTGTAGAGATACAATCTCCAGCCTGTATCTCGCTGTCATCAATGCCTACTACACTAGTTTCAGTGTTTATATCCCTCATAGCAACTGGCCGCCGAGTCCAAATGAGAGTCTGAAATGCCCTGACTGGACCACTCTACTAAAGGGGTCAAGTAGAGTCCTCATCTGTTAGTAGTTAATTAACATTTCATGCTCAATGACAGTCCTGCTCGCTCTGATGCCGTTTTATGTACAGTGAAGCCCGAGCCTTGGCGAGGAGATACAACAGACGCGTACACAGAGGAGGATAGGAAAAGATATCAAGATAAACACTCACCGACAACACGGAAGGATAGTACAGTCCCATCATCGTATTCTGTGCAACAACTCAAACTGTTGTCGCTCCTCTCTCTCTCCTCTCTTTCCTCTTTTCACGCTGCCTCGCTCTCTCTCCCTCTCCGAGCCTGTGTCACCTCACCAGCTCAGTCTCTCTTGTCTGTCTCACAGATTCAAAATCTCCCTCTCTCTGCCCCCGCTCACTCTGTCTGCCCTGCCAATCCCCCCCAACCCGAGCCCACCCCTCCCTCCCTCCCCGCCTCCTCCTCCTCCTCTGCTGGCCTCTGTCCCTGTCCCTGTCACTCTCCCTCGCTTGCTTGCTTGCTTACTTTCTTTTCTCCCCCCCCACTCTCTCTCTCTCTGTCTCCCACTCGCTCCTTCCTTTCCCTCTACCCCCAGCCTTCTGTTTTGCTGCTGTGCCCTTGCCTGCTCATCTCTTCTGTCTGTTCTCCAGTCCTCCTCCTCTCCTCCTCTCTCACCCAGATAGCCTGACGCCTCCCCCCTCCTACTTCTCTGCCTCTGTCACACCTGCAAACTTTCCCCTCCCCTCTGCTTCGCTCTCATGTCGCAGTCTCTCTCTCTCTCTCTCTCTCTCTCTCTCTCTCTCTCTCTCTCTCTCTCTCTCTCTCTCTCTCTCTCTCTCTC